>NC_056741.1:439533260-439600760 GCF_019279795.1 Protopterus annectens | reverse complement strand
TTCTACTGTACATTGGAGCCTTTCTCCCTGGGCCTCCACTGAAAAAGGGCCCTGTCCCAGTCAGACTATCCCAGTCAACAAATGTCAAATAAATAAACTAAATAAATAAATATTATTCCAGTCTAACCTACAGGTGGAGCTGTGCATAAGTCAAACAAAAGCTAAATACATGCTATTACAGTCTTGACATGTAGATGAACAGCTACACCTGTAGGTTAGACTGGAATAATATGTTACATTGTTTTTGCCTGAAACAGGGAACAGTTCCACCTGCATATCAGACTGGAAATAGCATGTATTTAAGCAATAACCAATGACGTGGTGTGGCATATTGAAGATTTACCCATGGTTGGTGTGGTTTAATCATGGGGGCGAAGTCCAAGTGATTAAACAAAGCCAACCGTGGGTAAATCTTCAATATACCACAACCACGGAGTCGGTTATTGCTATTATACAATGACATTATTTAAGAAAAAAAATACTTACTTTTCTTAAATAATGTCTTTGCATAACGGCGGATTGCTGTTCTTCCGTCGGTTGTGGTATATGGATTCTGCTTTTTTATGTACTGCACATGCATATGGAACTTGCGTTCCCATGCATACCCAGTACATCAAGGCTTTGAAATGGAAGCAATGGAGAAAAGAAACTCTCTGTTGCTCCTTTTTTCTCTTTTTTTTTACTGTACAAAAAAAAGATTCGGGGGCAGTTTATACCAACGGAAAAAAGTCCTGGCGACCAGACCTTTTTCTGTTGGTATATTGTGGGATTTACAATGGGCACACTGGTTGGGCTGGCCAGGCAGTGTGCACGCTTTAGAATATTAGTAGGGAGGAATTGTATAATTAGGTTTTAAACAGGGAGCTTTTTCAGTTGAGTCAGGTGCATTCTTTCTGGGCACCATTATCTTATTACTGTAGCTAGCAGAAAGGTTAGAATTTAAAAGAATAAGATGGAACCAGTTGCAGGGGACAAAATATCTATACATTTCTGGACAGATGGCAGGGATATTATAGCATAGGCAGTGGGAACATATATTTTTTATAAATAATAGTAGTTGTCAATGTATAAACAAAGAGAGAGAGAGAGAGAGAGAGAGACAGAGTGAGGAAGGTTATTCCTTCTTTCTGCTTCATTTCTTGTATTTCTTGTTCATACCCCTTCTTTTAAACTTATGTGTTTTTTTTCATGTGTGTGTGTGTGTGTGTGTGTAGGAAATGATGAAATGATGTACAGAGGTGTGTGTGTGTGTGTGTGTGTGTGTGTGTGTGTGTGTGTGTGTGTGTGTGTGTGTGTGTGTGTGTGTGTGTGTATTGTCTTGCTAATGACAGAGGGTCAATATTTTACTTAAAGAATAAACAATATTGTCCCTCTGTCATTATTAGAAAACTATTTATTGAATCTGGCTTTGCAAGACAGCATCGAGAAAGAGGAAAAAATGCCTAGCAGCTATCTTGTAAGAGCACGATAGAACCAGCGAAGGACAGAGAAACAGAGCCACATAGCCAACTTCAATAAAAAGCATTCTAATAACAAAAACGTTTACCCATCAAAAAGCGAGCCAGCGAGTTTAAGGAGATTCTGCTTCTCATTCCATTAACAAAGTCAGAGCCCAGAGACAGAACTTGCCAGTAAAACCTTTTCTAGTATCCCAAAGGGAAATGACAGAGCAATGAAAAAAATCTCAGGAGCTGACGGGAAAAGTTGGATGGCTGAAATGATGCAGAAGAAGGTCACCAAGAATGTGAAAGTAGAGCATAAAGAAATGAACTGTTAAGGCTAAACATCAGTCATCTGAGAGCATGCGATTTTTTTCACATTTGGGAGAGATGCTGAGCTAGGAAAAGACTAGATGGTGTGTGCAGTAAGGAATACATGCTCTAATATGCATTTTCAGTATGATTAAACCCAACTTTAGAATGGATAAAATGCCAAATGCCTTCTATGAACACCTCCAGGACTGCATGGATCAGGCAATCCCAAATAAAACCAAGACTCTTTCCACAAAGGGCAAACGTCCAGTCTGGTGGACCCCAGCCATTAACAAACTTTACAATAAGAGGAGAAAGCTATTACATGATAGAACAAAATCCATAAAAGGGAAGTCGCCCCTGATCATTATTAGTAAAAAAATATGAGCACTCATAAAATCAACTAAGGCCAATTTTGAGAGAAAAATTGCCATGGATTCAAAGGACAATCATAAGGCCTTTTTCAGCTATGTTAGGAACCTGGGTGGAAACTCCCAGATATGCTCAGAATTAGTCCAAAATGATACAAAAATCACTGAACCCACAGATATTGCCAACATACTGGCAGACAGGTTCAGTGCAAACTTCACCCCCCTCTCCCCCCCTAAAGGAGAGATAACTATCCCAGTGGAGTGTAGCCTCCCAGAAATCTCAAATGCGCAGGTGAAAGCTGCTCTCTCTAAAGCTAAAAACACAGCATCAATGGGGCTGGATGGTGTCCCCGGCTGTGTACTACACGAGCTAAATGAGGAGTTAAACCCGCACATAAGGCAGGAGCTGTTTAATCTCAGCCTTACCACAGGGCGTACGGCAACTGTGGTCCCACTCCACAAAGGCGGTGCCTCTACGGACCCTGGTAATTACCGCCCCATAAGCTTATCAAGTCTAGTCTGCAAAGCTATGGAGAGGATCATAATGGAGCTCATAAACAAAGATATAGGGGACTTGCAGACATTGGACCCGACCCAGTTTGGCTTCGTCAAGGGAAGATCATGCCTTTTGAACTTGGTCAACTTCTTTGAAACAGTTACCAAGGCCATTGATGAGGGAAAGGCAGTCCATACAGCCTACCTTGACCTTGCAAAGGCTTTCGACACAATACCCCACTCGGGTATTGCAGAAAAACTTACCAGCTTAAATGTAAACCCATATGTCACAAGATGGGCTGCAAACTGGCTTAAGGACAGAACCCACAGGGTTAGAGTTGCTGGCGCTATGTCAGACTCCAAGCCGGTCACAAGTGGTGTCCCACAGGGCTCGGTCCTTGACCCCCTATTGTTCGGCATCTACTTCTCAGAAGTACAGGCCAACATGGGAGGACTTTGGCTGACAAAGTTTGCAGACGACTACAAACTGGGCGCCATAGTGGAAAGTGCATCGGACACGGATAAACTTCAGAAGGGACTCACGGAAACAGATAGCTGGTGCCAGAGCCATGGCCTGAAGTTAAACGCCAAAAAATGTATAGTCATACCCTTCGGGAAAAACAAGGTAACCCCAAGCTACCATATAGGTGGCAATCCACTAAGCACAGAAGAGGTTATCAGGGACCTGGGGACCCAGGTTGACAGTGGCCTTTCTTTTGACACTCACGTTGCTAAAGTGGTTAGAAAGACCTTCTACATTGCCCACCTGATCATGAAGGGATTCACATCCAGATCTAGTGAGGTCATTGTTCCCCTGTACTCTTCACTTATCAGACCAATGATCGAGTACAATGCCCCATTCGGGATGTATCTCACCCAACATCTGCAGCAATTGGAGAGACCCCAAAAGTTCCTCACCAAAAGGATAAAGGGACTCCAAAATCTGTCATATGCTGCCAGATTGAAGAAACTCCAGCTCTATTCAGTCACATACCGTCTGCTCAGAGGTGACATGTGCCTGACATACAAGGCCATGTCCAACCCGGAATTAATGGACATGCTCCACCTCAAAAAATCCAAATCCACCAAAACCACTAGAGCAAGCGACTTAAACCTTAGCACAGATATAAATAGGGCATGCTGGAGGGATAGATTTATCACTCAGAGACTCCCTATGCTGTGGAATAAAATCCCAGTCCATGTGAGGCAGAGCACCTCGCTGGCTCTGTTCAAGAGAAATCTTGACCTGTGGATGGGAGATCGTAGGTTTACCCCGGGAATCATCTCTGTGTCACTGCTGGACAGAGGCACAACAAACTAATGGGCACAGTATTTTTTCATATAAGGGGTGGCGTAAGCCACAAAAATTTGGGCTAGGCTTATAAATGCCTTAGGGCAGATAGCCTAGTATAAACCTATGAACATATGAACCTATGATAAAGCCTGTGGATGTAACTGTCTATATCAGGTAACTGTTCATACATAGAAAGATAACTTCCCTTTTAGGAAAGCATGCATAGTTGTTTGTGCCTGCCAAGAGTTAAAAGGGTTTGGGGATTAAAATAAAAATGTACATACATTTTTTTTTTGTTTCTTGAGTGCTATCATTGAAACAAACACTATGGGAAAATGTGAATGGGATCAAACAGATAAGGGAAGCCATGACTGCATATAAGATCAGCATGCCAAATGTTAACTGTGTGCTTGTAAGTTGCAGGTTGGAAACATGTTCAAAACAACAATCATGTAGATTATACAAAAGAAATAATAGCATCTTATCAGAATGACTGTCTTACCCACCATATCATGGAATGTGAATACTGTTGTAGGTATGGAAAATAAGCAAAGAATATTGAATTATGTAAAGAAGTGTAGGGTAGAAATAGTAACATTACAGGAGACACTTAGAAATGAACATGGAATTTAGCAAAGAAAAGATTTCAGAATGGTTATTTAGCAGTATCAGGGACAAAGAAAATGGGGGGGGGCTAATATTGATCGCAAGATATGCAATGAAAATATTAGAGGAGAAGGACGATAACAATGGTAGATTTGTGGCAAGAGGTGCTTATTTGCAAGGAAGGAGAATTACATTGACATTTATTTATATTATTATAATTATTATTTATTTATATTCTACCTAAAACCACTATTAAAGAGCTTAAAAGAACTATGGGAGAGGTAATTAGCTTCCTGCAGGGAATATTATTCATAGGTGAGGACTGGAATCTGATATGCAACAGTAAAGCTATATTAGGGGGACATAAAAGAGGAAATATAACCTGTGAGGGTAGATTTCAATTTATGAGAATATTTAGAACATAATATATGAAATAAATATGTACTTATTATTCCTCAAAATAACTGCATTCGACTGGACAGAAGTTATATCACAGGAGCATGTGTACTTAATTGAAAGCTTTAAAATCATGCAGTAACTAATTCAATCCATGCACACATAATATATGAAATAAATATCTACTTATTATTCCTCAAAGTACAATAACTGGATTTGACTAGACAGAAGTTATGCCACAGGAGCATGTTTATTTAATTGAAAGATTTACAACACATCCTATAACTAATTCAATCCATGCACCAGTAAAGACTAACATAAGGATGCAGGGTGATTACATAAAAATCAGACACTGGTGTGCTTTCTTACTTAACCCACTAACAAGGCTGGAATTGAAGGAATGGATAATGGACATGAGTCATGAGCTGTTAGTGAAGATATAAATTACATTAAAGGGATAGCTGAATAGTGGGATAAAAAGAAATATAAAAATATGGTGGAAATGAGATATAAACAGATATGGGAAAGAAGTAATTATTTAGAGAGCTTATAAATAAGTAAAATATAGCAGACAAAAGAGATCTTAAAAAGAAGAGGAGCAGTTGCTGAGTGCCACCTGTAAAATAAGGGAATATTTGGACTACATTTACGAGTTTAGAAAGGCTACTGTTAAGCAAATATTTCTGATACCAACCACAGAACACAAACACTATTAGTACAATGGATTGGGCAACAGAAAATAGAAAGGTAGTGTTACCAGACTTGGGGATCCTATGACTAGAAAAATAACCAGAGAACCTATAGAGGTATTACAGACATTTTTTAAATTAATCTGTACAGAGCAGAGGATTAGGTAATCCAAGAAAAGACAAAAATATAAATAATTATGGATGAGATAAAATGCCAATATATAATCAATTAAAAGGACTGTCTCCAGGAACAGCTATTGTGAAGGAAAATAAGGGATTAATAACTGATTTAAGGGTGTAATTTGTTATGGTACTCAAGAAAAAAAAATAGCCTTATTTTCAGATATTATTTATATTAATAAATCCAGAAAAAAAGATATTTCAGTGTTGTGGACCATATTTGAACACATTCAGACTTTTCAGGTACAATAAATAAAGACAAAACAAAGCCTCTAGTGGTAAACTGTGCTACCACACATGAGTTGGCTCACCAAAACATATACGTATGGGAATGTGACAACTTGTAATATTTAGATGTAAGGATTCAAAAGAATTCTACTGTGGTGGCTAAGGTTATGTGGAAAGATGCTAAAGAAAAGTTACTACAATAATAGAAAAGTTGGAAGCTCTTGACTATGGATATGGCTAGCAAGGTACAAGGAGTGAAAGTGGGTCGAAACCTTTTAATATTAAATGCATGTCAGGTATATTTTTGTCAGCCAGATGATATGTTATGGACCATGATTAATAAAGAATTAAAGTAAGTTATTTGTGAGGGAAAGAGGACACACGTTAAGTGGGATAACTTACTTTAAACCCTAGAACTAGGTAATTTACATTTTCTGGATTTGAAGGGATACTTTACAGCTACTAAGTTAAGGCTCGTATAAATAACATAAGCAGATGACTACACAATAAAATGTAAAGAAATAATCTTGAAACTCGGAGAGGAGTTCATGAAATATGGAGTGAGCATGATTTTGGATGCAGATCTTTAAGAACAATACCAGCCATATATAATATTACATTTGCAAAGTAGTTAAAAGTATTTTGAGAAATATGCAAGCACAGGAATTGAGAAAGATTTTACCAATGGGGATGACTGTAGGCCAAGGTATAGAAATTATGCTAGAGGGAGACAGCATTTATTGGAGAATATTAACAAAGGAACCAAAGTATTGGGAGCAAATAACTAGGGGAAAAAAAGTTCAGAGTAGGATGAGGGCAAGCAGAAGTTTGAACTATGGGCTGAAGGCTACCTTCCCTACCAGAGAATAATAACAGAGTATAGGCAAAGATAAATGGATATGAGTGTTAAATGAAAGACCTGCCCTGGTTGAGTTTATGGTTGAGTCTAAAACAGAAACCGTGGTTAGAAAAAGGATAATTAGTAGGACATAGAAAATAATACATTATAACTATAAAATCATTTAGAAGATGTTGGAAAATACTGGGAAGTAGGACTAGAAAGGCAATATAAAAACAAACAATGGGAGAGCTGGGAGAACATTTTTATGTCTCCCATGTATGCAGCAAAGTCTAGCAGGTTTAGGATTTTTTTATGTAAGTGTTTTATAGGTATTTTATATCCCAAATAGACTTCAGAGATTTTTTTCTACATATATTCAGCTATTGTTGAAGGTGTGATGGGAAATAAAGGGTAAGTGGGACAATGTTTTTGGGAATACTATGAGCTGGTAGATTTTAGGAATTCCATAAGGAATAATAGATAGAATTATGGTAACCAAAGAAATGACTCATTTAAGCTGGGAAATAGAAATTGAATTGTCTCGATATAGTAAGACCCTAATGAGTTTAATTCTGTTGGCTACCAAAAAAGCAAATACTAAAAAATGTAAATTGCAGTCTAATCCAACCACAACAGAACCACTGAATGTTATAAAGAGGAAAAAAGAATTGGAAGTGGGATCTATAGAAAAAGTAAAGAACAATCTATAGAGAAATAAAAGGAATTTGTGGGATAAATACATGCAAAATTATGTATAGGAGGAGGAGGAATGGAATTTCAAGGAAGGCACAATTTGAGCAATGAATGTAATGATAAAATGAGTAATAATTGTTAAGAAAGAACCCATATATGTATAATAAATGAAAAGGAAAACATTTTGTAAAGGCTTGTTTTCTTTTTTTAACTGTATATGTCCACATCACTGTGTAATGCTTGAAACTGGTAAAGGTATTCAAAAAAAAGATTTTGAAATGACTTAGTAAGACGATTATAAAATCAAAGTACTTTCTAAATCAAAAATTCTGTTTCATTTAACTGCCAATAGAATGTAGTATTATACTATAAAAATAACAGAGACTGGTTATTTTCTTGCATAGGAAAGCTTTATTACTTCTTCTGGTTGTTCTTACAATCATTGCTACTGTCCATAATATAAACAGGCTCCTCAAGTGAAAAAGATGGCAGGTCTACTTTTGCCATATTAATTAGGAGATGGAAGTAAGCAGAATTTTCTGTCTTTTAGGATGACTTTACTATCATTTTCATTGATGCAGTGATTGTATTTTACTTGGTGCTTGAGATGTTTTCTGGATGAAGCCTACTGTCAGTCTTAGAAGGGAGATCATGCTCCTAAAAAGTTGCAACTTTATTTCAATAAATATATCAGTCTACTGTAAGCAAGTTGCCAGTGTTCACAGTTCAATTTACAGAAGATGTAGTATATTTGTCAATGTCATAATACTCTGTATAATTAGTTTACTTACTCTAATGACATTATATCAAAATTCAGACAAAAATCACACCCATGAATAACATAAAAGAATGCATGAGATTATATCAATTTCTAACATACTTTGAAAAACCAATCATCCCATAAAATTGCACAAAATCTGCAGTTATATATAACCACATGAAATACGTCAAAAACCTTATGCATGCTCCATAATAAATAGTTTTGTACCCTTCAAAATGCCCACTGTAGCAGCTCTGGAAAGACTTTAAAATATTATCAACATTGAAAAATGAATACACATGTGCCTGAATGCACATGTAAGGCTCTTGAAGTATTTTAACACTACTCTTTCATATAAAACTAACACTCAGTAAAGTGATAAATAATTGCAAATCTTACTACAACATATCAGCACTTCTATCAAGCTAAACCTCTTTCAGTTGACTATTATTTTAAACATTTTCAAGAAAATCAGTCTTTTTGTCTTCTGGGGCTGACAAATAAATCTTGCATGCATGACATGCATTCTCTTCAACCAAAATGTAAAAGAGGCGTGCATTTTCCATATATGGAAATGTCTTACTTTATAAAAGCATAGTGCTAATTTCCAAATGGCATGTTGATAAAATTAATTAAAAAAAAACTGCAAATCAAGCAAAGAAAATTAAAAGATAAGAATAAAAAACTCAGCTATACTGCCATAACATATTAACATTTATATATAGAAGTTCAGAAGAATGGAAAATATGCTAGTTAGAGATAACAACAGAAATGAATTCAACTACTATAGATTCACTTTTGCCAAAGGCTCATTGTTTTTATTAAATCCACCAAACATTGTTTATCATTTAAACCTTCCTTCAAGTCTTTTCTTCACCTTTCACTCCCATTACCTTAATTCTAATAGTATCAATCATTGTTTCTCTTTCCTTTCTCAGTGTTCATCCTCCTAAACTCTTCACTATCGCTTTCCTGTATTAATTCATAACTCTTTGATAATTCTGTGGATATTCTACAGGTGTTTCAGTCTAAAGTGCTTGAAAACCACTGTTGCCTTGTAGCTTGTGTTAGCTGTTGCTCATGTACAACCTTGAGTGACAATAGCTGTGAGGAAGGAATTGGAGGGGGTTTTAGTATTAGCGTGTATATTTATTTCTATGCTTAGGGAGTAGGAGGGGGATTTTAGGGTTAGGCAGCAGAAAGGAGTTGTAGGTTTAAGGAGCAGGAGGGGAATTTTAGGTTTAGGGAACGATCAGGGAATCTAGGTTTAGGGAGGTGCTTGGTATTTTTGGGTTAGGGAGTGAGCGGGGACTTTAGGTTTAGGTGGGTTGACGTATTACATTTAGGGAACAATCAGAGAATTTAGATTTAGGGAGGTAGTTGGTATTTTAGATTTAGGGAATGATCAAGGACTTTAGGTTTAGGGATAGGGTTGGAGTTTTAGGTTTAGGGTTTAGGTTGCAATAGGTCTATGTACTTCATAGGTTCAGATGCTGGAAGGGCTGTGTAGAAGTGGGAAATTAGATTAGTAGGTTTTTGAGCTCTTGCTTTTATAAGCAAGTGCAGTGAGCAGGTGTTTTGCAAGCTACTAGCATGCAATTGCCTGTAATATTTCCTTGATTCTGTTGATTTGAGGAAGCCCAGTTTAACTTGAATGAAAGCACTCATAAAAATACATGAATTACTACTTTTCTAGATGTTTCTTCAGTAAAATCTCAGATGAAAAAAAAAAAGAAATGACTTGTGGAATTTTTTTACTAAAAGGACTGACAAAAATAGTTTAGTATGTGCCAGGAAAATAGCTATTTTCATGAACTGTGCAAAGCGGCCACTGAAAATAGATTTTCCTTTGAAACTGAGGCTTGTTTTTTGAGATATTAAGTGAAATATTACATTTTGTCTGTGACACTTGTGTGAAAGTAAAAATGTTGACAATATGAATGCATTTCATATGAACAACATTTAATATTATGTCAGCTTCACTAGATAGATGTCAGATATTACTGGAGTTGTATTGCCTATCATATAAGCATTAAGATGGAGTCTTTCAGTATCTTGTATGCAATATAATTTTGGAATTACCAATATAAATATGAACAGCCAATATTAAACACATAGATTTATCATTAGTATTATCCCAGGGAAATACCGAGGAATCATCACCTGGGTTTAGCTAGTTAAAACCCTCCCCATTACCGAGTTCCACTTTAAAATGTTATTTTTTGCAACACAGTCTAACTTTAAACCCATTTCATTGCTAACCACTATTGGAAAACCTCTCAAAAATGTAAGTGAATACTAGTTTTTAACTTACATGTATGAAAACACTATCCTGAATAATACTGAGCATGAATTGTTCAGAAACCATGGTATCTAATGCATTTAGGTGCTTTCTACATTAAGTCAGAAAATAACTTTGCAAATAAAGGAAGGTAACTGTTACTGTTTTCGTTCATTTATTGGAATGATCTGTCTGAGAGAAATACTGCTGCATTATGCAGATGACTCCACTTTCCCTTATTTCAGCAGGTCAATCCAAAAAGTAGAATGTGAGCTTCAAATAGCATTTAATTCCAGTGAGGTTAGGGATATAGTAATTTGTAGCCAACACTTCTATGGAAAATGATCATATATTAAAGTGGGGTGTGGAAAATATCTTGGCTTCAAGTTTGAATCCTGTGTCAAAATATAAGTGTTATTATAATCCTGGAATTTGAGCCCTGTTTTCATCAGATACCCCTTGCTTTACCAGAGAGATATCAATCAAACACATTACTCTGGGAACTCTATTCTTAATACTTGTCACTACATTGCAGACTCATCTGTAGATAATTGTCTCGTCTTTAAAGACCATTAACTTATGCATCTTATCTCTAAACTCACTCTGTGACAACTTGGTGAATTTTTTTCATTAAAAGCAGTTATACTGATTCCACTGAAAGAAATCTTAGTCCAGTCATAACAATTATTCTCATCTGCCAGTGTTTCTTCAATTGAAGGGAGATAAAAGTGTGATAGGAAGTGAATGTCTTCCTGTTCTACCTCACTGAAAATATGTCTTGTTAAACTAACACTAAGGAGTGTTTTGTCCCCGTTAATGCCACAACATAGGGTTGTGACAGCTTCAAATATGTCATTATTTTATTTTTCTTAGGTGGGTTAAGTCATAAATTAACAGCTTTGTGCAATTCTTAACATATACATTTCTCCTTTTAGTCTTTCTGTCACAAATACTCACAAATTTACAAAAAACTTTCATTTTCATGGTCTAGCCAACTAATATTGTCATGCATATATGCCCTGAGGTAGACTGATTGTCAAAATAGTAACAATAACAATACCCTGGATAAATGTGTGTGCAATGACTGATACTGTTAAATTTCATGTACTCCTAAATATAAATTGAGGGTATGTTGCTGCATTTTTCTGTCTTTGAAACTGAATTTTCAACTGGAATATGAAATTGCTACCAAATCTGCAATTGTGGAGTGAGACAAATAGATCCAAGAACAAATATTGACATGTTTCATTAAACTCTTTAGAGAGATTTATACCACATCCAGGTCTTTCAATATGGCTCCCAAATGAAACTGACATTGAAGCATATGGCACACTTTTTATATGTATTTTCATTTTCCATTATAAAAACTGATTTGTGCCACAACTATAAAGTTCACATTCATATTGATTAATACAGCCCTTACAAAGGTTTTCAAAATATATTTTAGCATTTCTGTATTAGTGCATGTCTGCCTGTATTGTGACTGCTGCTGTAATTCTGAATGTTACAGGATAAGTCAGACAGTTGATAAGAATGAAAGGAGGTATACTATCCTAACATTACATTCAACTGTGATTCAAGCAAATGAAGAGAATGCCTTTAATGGTATTACACTTTTCATATTTTTTTTAATTGACAGAACACAACAGATGAAGAAGCCACAGACAATATGATTGCTCAACTTGATAAAAACAAGGATGGAAAAATCACTTTTGATGAATACTGGGAACTGGTTGGAGGTATGGCAATCAAACTTGAAGAGGTGAAGGCACGAAATCTTTAAATATCCATGCAGAAGAAAAGGAATGAGTGGCACTTTCTCACCTAAAGCTATGTAATATTGTCAAGGTTTGAAGGAGACAACAAATTTAAGAAATGGATTTTATGACCATAACACATTCACCCAACACATTGAAGAAAGTCTTATATAAGAATGATATCACTAAAAATTATAACAGTAGAGCTAAAATTTGCTTATTATCTGTTCCCAATAATGATTTTAGAAAAGTAAAAATGTTTGTGAGCAAATATTTGTGTTTGCATGTGTGTGTGTGTGTGTGTGTGTGTGTGTGTGTGTGTGTGTGTGTGTGTGGGTGTGTGTTTATGTGAACAAACATATATATTTCATTTGTTCATTCTGCAATACACACAGTGCCAACTTTATCCATTTTAGGGTCATGGGTGAGCTTGATCGTATCCTGGCATACAATGAGCAGAAGTCATTGAAACTAGTGCTGTCTGAGAAAGCAGTCTATATGTCTATGTAAATGTATATGTCTATGTCTATGCATATGTATATGTATATCTATATCTATATCTGTACTTATATCTGTATCTATGTAGCTGGAGAGATGGAACTACTTAAGTTAATTGAAATGCCAAAATGTTGACAGCAAAAGGTTAACAAAGTAAATCTTAGCATGTCATTACGCATGATCAAGGAATACCCTTGCAGCATACAAACCAAACAGCAAAAACAGATTTTTAAAACATCCTGCCCCTCCAAGTAGGGTGGGGCTGTATCCCCCACACTCCCTGCTAATTATGTATACTAACTTCAAGATTGCATACTCCCTGAGGAAGGAGTATATTCCCCAACCCCATGGTTGTCGATCCCGCATATCTATCAGCTATCTGTTATGTCAACCAAACTGTGTTGAAAAAACACATTGACATTAGGGTGTTTCAATCATTATATCCACTCCCATATATCTGTATATCTAGAAATACTAAAATATAAAAGCATTGCACAGTAATACACTGGAACTCAGAAGAATGAAAAATAAAACTCATGTTTTTTGTAGGGGAAGCCCCCATAAGCTCCCCACACCCCCCAGCAAATTACATATACCAAGTTTGAGAGTGGAAAAAGGAAAAATTCTTACTCCCCATTTTTCTATGACCTCCCACAAAGTAATGCTGGAAGAAGTGATGAAGCCATCATTTGAACACTTCTGCTGGGACTAAAGACACATGGTATTACAAACATTTGAAGTTATGGAAACCTTCCATATATGTATTTATAGTATATATGTACATATGTAGCTAGATATAGATATAAGTATACATGCTCACATGCACGCACACACACACACATACACACACACACACATTTATAAATAGAATTAGTTTGAAAATCAAGCAGTTTTAATTATTTATAAAGGTTAAGAGGATCACATATTGTTCCAGGATAATGCATAGTTAGTACAGTTAAACAACAAGTCAGTTATCACACTAAAAGAGCTATATTCCATATACCCTACTGGAACAAGGTTTAGAGTTAATCACAGTACTTTATATTATTCAAATATCACCCACTAGAACTCTAAAACAGTATATGTATTATTTTCTCCACATATTTGCATATGCAGATCTTAAAAATCAAAATGTGCTAAAACAGTATTTTTCATAAGTTTTGTTAAAGTTACTTTTACTGTAGAACTCCTTTGCCTATTTGATCATCATAGCTATCATATTTTAACATTTTTGCAGCATACTCATTAAGTGGTAAGCTTTTCTATCTCTGCTCCAGAGTCTGGAGTTCATTCCTGATGGCTAGTCACTGTCTTAGATTTTGCATATTCTCCCCATGCCTGTGTGGGTTTTCTCTAAGTACTCAAGTTTCATCTCATTAGTTGCATTAACACATCACACAGGTACACACATATCGTATTTACCCTTCCCCCTGTTGTAGCTTGCATCGTGGCAGAAAAAGGTCCATGAGACAGCCAGTTAACAATTGACAAATAAACAATTTCTGACTTCCCCTGACAGACTACTGGTTTAATAATACAAATAAATAAATATAGCTGAATGTGACCCCCATTGTACAAAAGAAAATGAAAAATTGAAAGTCAAAGAATTAAGCAGGTTTTAGATTGCCAGCAAACTTTGCCCATCTGATTTCCTGAAATTCAAAGAGTATTTCTGAATTGTAAGTAATAGATGTGGATTAAACTCTATCCTTTTGCTAGAAAAGAAAGATCACAATTTAAAGATGGGAACACAGTCAAAATAGGGTAGCACAGTGGTGCAGCGGTGCAGCAGTTAGCATTGTCACCTCACAGCAAGAGGTTCTGCAGTTTGATTCTCAGCTAGGGTGCCTATTGTGCAGAGTCTGCATGTCCTCCCTGTGTTCACATAGGTTTCCTCCAGGTACTCCAGTTTCCCTCTACATTCTCAAGACATGATATAAGTAGATTGGGCATTCTAAATTGGCTCTAGGTGTGACTGTGTGCCTTCTAAGGAAGGTTGGGTGCTGGGCTGGCAACTCGACACCATAAAACTCTACTACCACTTGTTCTATGGACCAGTGATCCACTGTGGCGACCCCCAGCAGGAGCAGCCAAAAGTAGAACACAGTTACTCAAAATATACTTGCATAACTGTAAAATGAAAGCTTCTTTTTTTAAAAAAAATGACAACAACTGAAAAAGCGTGCAGGAACCACAAACGAACAGCAACAAGCAGCAAAAACCACACGCAACTGCTGAAACTCACAGTACCAGATCACACAAAGCCAAAGAACTGCAATTAGAATTATTAAAAAAATATACTGAAGATTTAATGGTTTAGCGCTTTCTCTTCAAAATAATACTAGATCCAAAAATTGTAATTATTTGTCTAACAGTAACACAGACTTAATTGATATACTCTCATTAATACCTGGAGGGTCAAGTTTTGTTTTACATAGACATTAACTTGAATTTTATATGATCTGTATGCATTTTTATTTGTTTCACATATATGCATATATAAATTTTGTATGTATTATTGATTTTTAAAAAATGTATTTTTGAATAATGTCTTTTTACTAAGAATACGGATATGCCTTTAAGTTTTGCATTTCCTGCTTTCAGGTGTCATTTTGGCGCCAGTTTTGGTTTTTAAGGAAGTCATTGTATTGTATTTGTGGTTCTGATGAAGCTCGCCTTTTAGCGAGAGAAAGCGCTAAACCATTAAATCTTCAGTATATTTTTTTAATAATTCTAATTGCAGTTCTTTGGCTTTGTGTGATCTGGTACTGTGAGTTTCAGCAGTTGCGTGTGGTTTTTGCTGCTTGTTGCTGTTCGTTTTTTTTAAAAAAAATGTTATGCTAAGCACATTTTTTCTTTTAATTAACACCTTTTTATGAAAATATGTATTATTTTTCTAATCAGTTATATAAGTGTATATATGTGAACTATACTTTACTGTGTTTTCTTTTTACTTATTTCATTTTTAATTTTATTTTTTATCAAGTATTGTAAAACAGTTTCATAACATTAATATGGAAGCTTTGTAACCTTTTCATATTGTAACAGTACAAATATTGAAGATTTCAAAGTTATTTGACTTTGTCATTTGTTCATAACAATGACTCAGAGTATATGTTTTAACTATACAATGATCAACGCTCCTTGTCTTGTCATCAGAAAATGTGGAATATTGTATTTATTAGTCTGTATATGCATATAATTAAGCCAAATAAGCCAAAACATGCATATTTGGTCGGTCAACATAAGGATAACATTAGTGGCTGATGGAGAGTATTATGTATAATCAGTTCTAAGTCAGATGTTGAGGATTTTGCTCAGGTTTCTGCTCATAACTAAGCTGTTATATTTTCAAGAAATGGATGTCAAGAAATACACCTTGAGAACAGAGCAAAATGAACCATAAGAGAAACCAGATCATAATTGTTTGTAGGCTACAGAACTTTACCTTCTATATGTAAGTACCAGTTACAGAAAAGGAAACAGTTTTGGAGAGCCAAGTGCTTTTCATCTTTGAATGCTGTAATACATTTAATTCTGCACAAAAGTCTTTGCTGCACATGTTGCTTTAAATGCTCATGTACTATATGACAGAGAAAAAAAAAAGAAAAAAAAACAACTTTAGGATTACAAAGTATTTTGACACTTTGTTTTGCAGCTGCAAAAGACTGACCACTGCCTTACAAGCAATAGCTAGAAGCAAAGTATAGCTGACTCTGTAGCCATTTTTAATACACATTTCACTGTTGTACACAAAAAGGAGATATGGGGGGGGGGGTATGGCCAAGATGGAGAGCTGTTGGCAGCATTGAAACTTTGCTCTGCTTATTTTGATTTATTCTGACAGGACTTTTTATCAGAAAATGTAACCAGTAGTCCTTTTTCACTGGAAAATTAATATTTAAGCAGTCATCTATAAGATTTTTACAGAAAAAAAATTTAGTTGGTGATTTTTCTGTTACAGTTGTTTGCTTTATCAGTCCAGTGAGTCACTCAAAAGGAACTTCACAAGAATCTATCATGAAAAAAGGACTGCAGTTTATACTAACCAGTGTCCAGGATCTTGCTTCAAAAATAGATAAACTGGAGATGAAAACGTACAATATTAAAGAAGAAAATAAGAAGCTGATGGAGCTATTGAATGAGGTGATTAAGCACCAGTTACAGCAAATAACAACTGAAGAAGCAGTAAATGACATAGATGGGAGAGTTGCTGAAAATGAGAATCACATTGAATTTATGGATTCCTATCAGCATTTCGAATGTTGAAAACGCCAAATTTAAATTCATTGAACTGAAATGTTCGAAATCTCAGAAGAGCGAACTGACAGAACATCGATTCCTTCCCTGGGAAAGAAATTGATGTTCCATCAGTTTGCTCTTTTGAGATTTCGAACATTTCAGTTAGATTAAATTGCATTCGGCATTTTCAGCATTTGATATGCTGATATAGACACAAATTTATTCCCAAACAGAATTCTGAACTTATAGAAAAATTAGAAGATCTTGAAAGTAGGTCAAGAAGAAATAATATCGGAATCTGTGGAATACCAGAAAAGGAAGAAGGAGACAACATGATTTTATTTTTAAATAACTGGCTTCCTAAGTCCCTAAACTTACCTGAAGCTTTGTCATTTGAGAGAGCGCACAGATCTCTTTCAAACACTTCACTAAAAAACAATCCACCTTCTCCTAGATCAATTAATGCTAAATTCATGTCAAGTCATGATAAAGACTTAGTTCTGAAAATAGCCTGGGCTAGCTCACCTATAAAAATAAAAGAAAACTACACAATGATATGTGAGTTATAAAATGCACAATATACTATTATATACTTATATTTGTGTTTATGGAGTTCAGAAAATTTAGTTTTTAAGTGTTGCTTACTATTTAATACTTATAGGTAGTAATAGAGAATAAAAATAACACTTAAGTAGGTATATTGGTAGGCTAATACAGTCATATATTTGATACAAGGAAATAAGGCTATATATACAAGTTTTGTTTAAATTTCTGAACATAAGCTGTTAGAAGTATAGCTCCTTTTATTCATATTTATATTCTATTTACTTAAAGTGGATGTTTGTATTTATCATATGTGAAAAAATAGGTATTTGTGTATATATATATATATATATATATATATATATATATATATATATATATATATTACGTGATCAAATGCTAAGATGATCGAACACCTAAACATCAACCATGTAATATCAAAAGCAAAAAACAGTGAATGACCAATTTAATGCAGGGAAAGATTTGCCTTGGCCGCTCGCTGGATTTTGACATTTTCTCCACTGTGGAACGATCTCGGAGTTGGTATATTAGTTAGGGGGGGCATAGCATCAGGGGTGTGGGGGGTGAAGCCCCCCACTTTGTTTGGCTGTAAACTTTATTCATTTTTTTTTGTGGCCAACAGTAATGTCTCTCATTGGCGTTCACTGTTTTGCAGTTCGATATTACGTGGTTGATGTTTAGGTGTTTAATCACCTTAGCAATCACCTTAGCATTCGATCACATATTATATGTATCAAAGTCATAAAATATGTTATTTATAAATATATATATATATATATATATATATATATATATATATATATATATATATTAATGTTATATACAAGAGTAATTTTGCAGTTTTAAGCACATTAAGCTATAGTGGACACATATACAGAAGTAAAGTTAATACGGTTGGAGTACTGAAAATGAGTGAGTTTGAATATATAATTTTAAATTGAAGTTAACATTAATTTAGAAATATTAGCAATAAGATTAGGCTAGATAGTTTATGGCAAGGCTAAAGAGTTTGCATGATTACGTCATCAAACTATGAATGTGTTTTTTCATGATATGGGTAATTTTGTTCTTAATATTAGTTATTTAGTTTTAGTCATTAGGTTCTTGTCCATGTCAAGGTATGTTATAAACAGAAATATTTGTATCTGTTTTATATCTAAAGTCATATTAATATATAAAGTTTTGTCTAGTATAAATGTCATGTTATAAATGTATATCATTGAACATCTTTTGAAATGCATGAAACTTCATAAGGTTGATATTGTCCTTTTGTAAGAAACAGACTTGATATCCAAAGATGTAGACAGAATGTTTTTAAAAGATTATTTTATCTTAGTTGTGTCTCACTTTAGAACAAAAAGAAGAGGCACACTTATATTATGGAAAATTTCAATGAATATGCCAAAATTGATTGATTTCTATGCAGATAACAATGGGATGTTAAGTCTGATGGTAATAGAAATTGAAAAAATATATATGTTAGTTAACTCTTACTTGATCCCTAGAATTGGAACAAAAGTCTCTAAAAAGTATTTAGATACTACAGCTCTTTATATGAAAGATTAAATCATTATAGCAGGTGATATTAATTTTGTGTTATTGGAGAATGGCACCACTGCTGATAAAAAACTTTGATTATCATCAGTTACAAAAACATCTTAATCACTTCATTAATATAATGAACTTGAGAAACATCTCTTAATTATACACCTTACTCTTAAAGATTTGGCACTCAAACAAATATAGACAGAGTTTTTGTCTCAAATGACTTTTACACTAAAACTGAAGATGTATTAAATAATTTCCATCCATTGACTGTCCACAACACAATATTTTTTAATCTCACATTGAAGTCTAATAAACTAATAACATGTAATAGACTTCATGCATATATAATAAAAATGAAAGGTTTTAAAAACTGGTTTATTAATGAAATGAACATATTCTTAGAATTCAACAATAATAGAGAAGTTACTAAGATCATTCTTTGGGATTCTATGAAAGCATATTTAACAGTAAAATTAAAAACTGGTATGTATTTAAAAGAAGAGAATGGAACAGAGAATTAAATGAGTTACAAACTATGACAGATGCTTTAAAGTAAAAAAAAATCTAAAGCAAATGATCAAACTAATAATTTAGAATTAAAAACCTTAAATCAAAAATATGTGGATATTCTTAGTCATAGGGTTTTATAAATCTAGAAAAATAAAATAAAATGGCAGTCTTATTCAGTAAATTCTAAAAGTTTACACAGATTAGACATTAGATCAAAGAAAATGAATACATCAAGTCATATCAAGGAGATTTAATATAAATATAGAAGTAAAAATGAAATAGTTACTGATTTAGAGGCTATATTATAATATTTTAGGGATCATTATGAGCAAATGAATTATAATAATAGTAACATGATAAATAGCAATATTATTGCCAGCTTTCTAAAATAAAACATTACCAATAAGATAACTAAACAACAAAGAAATAGTATTGATAACCCTTTTTCAATTAAGGAAATTAAAGATCAAATTAAAACTCTTAAAATAAATAATGCTTCAGGTTTGGATGGACTAATCTCTGAGCTATAGAAATTGTTGCCAAAAATATATTAAAGATTTTGGTGAAAGCATTTAATGATTTTAAATATACATCAGATATACCCCCATCTTTGAGATTTTTGCTTGTTTCACCAATACTAAAACAAGATAAATACCCTAGGTTTTGTTCTTCATAGCATCCTATTTCACTTCTGAACATACATTATAAAATATTTATATCAATGCTGACAAAGAGATTAAATAATATTTTGGACAAAATTATTAACAATGATCAGATAGGCTTTATATTAAACAGAAGAGTGTATGATAACATTATTAGACTTAACACCTTAATAGATTTTGGTAACAAAAAGAAAGCAAAGAACTTTAAATTATAAGTTTAGATTTGGACAAAGCATTTGATTCTGTAAACTGGAATTATTTGTTTAAATTTCTTGCAGAATATAATGTTGCTGTAAGATTTATAAACTTAATCAAGATGTTATATAATAATGCATCTGCATTTGTCAAAATAGGTTCTTTCCTATCTAAATCTTTTAGAATTTAAAGGGTACGAAACATGGATGCCCACTTTCTCCACTGTTATTTGCTTAATGTCTTGAACAATTTGCAAATCACATCAGAGCAAATAAAAATATAAAATGTTTTTAAATTGACTAGAATTATTCCTCTAAAATAAAATGATTTGCAGATGATATATTATTAACTATTGGTAATATTGATTCATCATTACAACATATAATCAAAGCCATGGAATGTTTTGAAGATATTTCTTGATTGAAATTCAGACATAACAAAACCAACATTGTTAATTAACAAAAATCTAAAATCAGACCTTAAAAAGTATAGTAATTTTAAGTGGGATTATAATCAAATTAAATTATATGGGAGTTGCTATAACTTCAAGTAGTAAAGAACTAATTATTTAACTGTACAGATATAACTAATAAGATTACACAACTAATTTCTAGTTGAAATAAGCTATTCTTCACTATGAAAGATAGGCTATATAGTAATATTACCAACCATTTTGATTTTGTTTTATAATCTGTCATTAGTCATATCCCCAAATAAATGTTTTCTTTTAAAAAAAAAAAATCTATGTTACTTAAATTTTTATGCTTCCCTAATAAACATAGGATTTCATTAGAATGGCATATGAAAAGCTGGGAAGATGGTGGTATTAGCGTCCTAAATTTTGATTTGTACTTAAAATCAGCAAGCATTCAAATTATAACTCAATGGTTAAAGCATTCATATGATTCTAAGTAAAAATTAATTCAAGAAAAATATTGTTAGGTAATAATAAATGAATGATTGATCAGCATGTACAAATTGCTTACAATAAATTCTATTAGATATTAAAAGATTATTGTCTGAAAATAGTGAAAATAAATGCTTTTCTATCCCACTGATGAACTATATTTTATCAACATCTAGAAGATATCTAAATAAAAAATCTTGCATTCTCATTATTTCTCATTGCATTTACTATTGAATGTTTAACAACACATAATCTAAGAGAAATGCTTGATTTTAATGATAGTAGTTTAATATATCAGCACTAGTTTATAAATGGTAATAAAACACACTCAGCTGAGTATTTATTAGCCAGATATAATTTACAACAGAATAATTGGCTGAGTCTGCAAAGTTATAAGGTTTTTGTAAATGATAAATTAAAAGTGTCCTTAAACTCACTTGCAAAAAAAGTCCCCAAAATTAAAAAATAAAATAACATCAATACTAATATAAGTAAGGATAGGTCATATCTATCAAAAATATATAGGATATTAAGAATGAATTGTTCCTTTGCAGAAGTAAAATTTTGGGATTACTCTGCAAGAGTTAATAATGCAGAGTTTTCTGAGGTGAATAAAACATTATTACTTAAATCAATAAACAAAACATTGTCTTCACTGCACTGGAAGTTATTTAATTTGAAATATTTGCATAGATCTTTTATAACTCCCCATAAGGTTGCAGTAATAAACAAAATATCAAATGTTAATTGCTGGAGATGTGAAAATATATAGAAATAGACTGACTATATATGATTCTAGAATGTAAAATAATATTGCCATTTTGGAAAGAGTTTAAAAATTTTTCACAAGCATTGTGGTCAGATAAATGTATAATATTGGAGTCATTAATACTGCTTAATGCTCCAATTCCAAAAGTTATTACAAAAACACAAGTGTCTATTTTATCGATTGCAAGGAAAGTTGTTACTTTAAGCTGGAAATGTAAAAATACCATACTATTCTCTGAATTTATAAATTTAGCAAAAAGTGTATGCAAGAAAGAATTGTTAACCATTAAGATGAGGACACCTAACATCATGCTTCAGTATATTGCATCCTCTGCAAGATATACCTATCCTGCCAAACCATTCTATTGATGGTGCAGAAGAGGTTTATATAATAGGATCATAGAAAGTTACTAGGCTATTGGCCATGAGGCTCTTAAAGCCTAGCCAAGAATTTAGCCCATGTTCAACATGTCAGCACCCAATGCTACTGTCTGGCAGGGACACGGGTGGAATCCCAGGGGGTGTATTTTCTCTTCCCCATCCAGTTATCAAGGTTGCTGTTAAAAATGGTTAATTATGTACTCTGCTTGATGTGGAGAGGGAGTCTATTCTGTAAAAGGGTGAGTCTCTGGGACACAAATCTGTCATGCCAACAAGTCATGTTGATGTCACAGACCAGGTCAAGGCCACACTTGCAGGTTACTCTAGTGGAGCTTGACTTGCGGATATGCAGCAGTCCCATCAAGGTGTGGTCTGAGATTGCTTTGTATGCCAGACAGACATCTCCACTGTATGAGACTGAGCAGAGGGGCAGGGCCTTTAGCTTATCTGTGCAGGGTAGATATTCGAGGCCCTGAATTCTTCTGGTGAGGAACCACTGTGGTCTCTCAAGCTGCTGCATGTGCGTTATGAGGTATATGCCAAAAGGGGTATTGTACTCAATAATGGGTCTTATAAGGGAAGAATCTTCTTCTTCTTCTTTCAGCAGCTCCCATTAGGGGTCACCACAGTGGATCATCTGTTTTCATTTCTCCTTGTCCTCTGCATCTTGCTCTGTCACAGCAACCACCTACACATCCTCTCTCACCACATCCATAAACCTTATCTTAGGCCTTCCTCTTTTCCTGTTACCTGGCAGCTTCATCCTTAGCATCTTTTTCCCAATATACTCAGCATCCCTCCTCAGCACATGTCCAAACCAACATAATCTTGCCTCTCTGGCTTTGTCTCCAAACCTTCCAACCTGGGCTGACCCTCTAATATACTTATTCCTAATCCTGTCCACCCTTGTCACACCCAGTGCAAATCTTAACATCTTTAACTCTGCCATGGCCAGCTCTGACTCCTGCCTTTTTGTCAATGCCACTGTTTCCAACCCATATAACATAATTGGTCTCACTACCTTCTTGTAGACCTTCCCTTTCACTCTTACTGGTACTTGTCTGTCACAAATCACTCCTGATACTCTTCTCCACCCACTCCATCCTGCCTGTACTATCTGCTTCACCTCTCTTCCACAATCACCATTACTCTGAACTGTTGATCCCAAGTATTTAAACTCATCCACCTTCACCACCTCTACTCCCTGCATTCTCACCATTCCTCTATCCTCCCTCTCATTCACACACAAATATTCTGTCTACGTCTTGCTGACTTTCATTCCTCTTCTCCCTAGGGCATATCTCCATCTCTCCAAGGTCTCCTCCACCTGTTCCCTACCCTCATTACAGATCACAATGTCATCTGCAAACATCATGGTCTACAGGGACTCCTGTCTGATCTCGTCTGTCAGCCTGTCCATCACCATTGCAAATAAGAAAGGGCTCAGAGCTGATCTTTGATGCAATCCCACCTCCACCTTAAATGCATCCGTCACTCCCACCGCAGACCTCACCGCTGTCACACTACCATTGTACATATCCTGTACCACTCTTACATACTTTTCTGAAACTCCCGACTTCCTCATACAATACCACAACTCCCCTCTAGGTACTCTGTCATATGCTTTCTCTAAGTCCACAAAGACACAATGCAACTCCTTCTGACCTTCTCTGTACTTCTCCATCAACACTCTCAGAGCAAACATTGCATCTGTAGTGCTCTTTTCTTTCATGAAACTATACTACTGATCACTAATCATCACCTCCCTTCTTAACCTAGCTTCCACTCCTCTTTCCCATAAATTCATGCTGTGACTGGTCAGTTTAATCCCTCTGGAGTTACTACAGCTCTGCACATCACCCTTATTTTTAAAAATCGGTACCAAAACACTTTTTCTCCATTCCTCAGGCATCCTCTCATTTTGCAAGATTTCATTAAACAATCTAGTTAAAAACTCCACTGCCATTTCACGTAAACATCTCCATGCTTCCACAGGTATGTCATCTGGACCAACAGCCTTTCCATTCTTCATCCTCTTCATAGCTATCCTTACTTCCTCCTTGCTAATCCACTGCACTTCATGATTCACTATCCGCACATCATCCAACCTTCTCTCCCTCTCATTCTCTTCATTCATCAGCCCCTCAAAGTACTCTTTCCATCTGTTCAACACACTCTCCTTGCTTGTGAGTACATTTCCCATATTATCCTTTATCACCCTTACCTACTGCACATCTTTACTAGCTTGGTCCATCTGTATAGCCAATTGATACAGGTCCTTTTCTCCCTCCTTAGTGTCCAACCTTTCATACAACTCTTCATGCACCTTATCCTTAGCCTTCATCACCTCTCTACAAGTATGTTATCACCACTTTGTCCCTGGATGAGATAACCTTACCAATGACGTGGGCCATGTGGAAAGCTTTCCATACAGTGGAGGCAATATGGTGGTCAAAAGTCAGTTTGCTGTCAACCTGGGTCCCCAAGTCACTCATGGCTGACTGCATGCTTAGGACCTTGTTATTAGTGTGGTAATTTGTGGGGACATCACTCTCCCCAAAGGGGATGATGATGCATTTTTTAACATTCTGTTTGAGGCCATGTTTATGGCACCAGTCATTTGTTTGGGTGAGACCCTATTTGAAGATGTCCACATCACTAGGGGAACTGATGACAGCACCCAGCTTGCAGTCATCTTCAAACTTGGTTCGCAAACTTAGTCAGCCATACCCCACTGGTTTAGGCCTGCACCTCAGAAAAGTTTATCCCAAACAACAGAGTCCCCAAGACTGATCCCTGGGGTACACTACTTGTTATGGCTTTACTGCTTGTAGTAGCTTCCCCTATTTTGACTAGGTGAGTTCTATCAGTGAGCCAGTTTGCTACCCATCTGGTCACATATGGATTGATCCCTAGTTGAGAGAGTTTATCTATTATACCCGAGTGGGGAATAGTATCGAAGGCTTTGGCCAGGTTAAGGTAGGTGGTGTGCACTGTCTTCCTCTGGTTCATGGCTCTGGTGACTGTCTCAAAGAAGTTGACCAACCTTAACAGGCATTACCTCCCCTTGACAAAACTAAACTGTGTGGGATTGAGTGTTTGGAGGTTGCCAATGTCCTTGTTAATGAGGTCCATGATAAAATGCTCCATGGTCTTGCAGATCAGGTTAGTTAGGCTGATGAGTCTATAATTTCCTGGATCTGTGGATGCTCCACCCTTCTGCAAAGGGATGACAGTGGCTGTCCTCCACTCAACTGGGATGAAGCCAGTACTCGGGCTTTGGTTGAATAGGGTGCCTAATGGTGCTGCATGTTCCTGCCTGTGTATATGTAGGATGCAGACTGGGATGTTATCTGGTCCCTTGGAGGCTGTATGTTTTGCCTTTGAGTGGGCAGCAATGACTTGCTCCCTAGGGATAAGGGGAGGGGGGCAGGTGTTGGGGTTGTCCTGATTTACTGATGGGTGGACAGAGGGGTGAAGTTTTCATTGAACCTGTCTGCCATCAGGTTGGCTGTATCTACTGTGTTTGTGAGTGTGGTGTCCTTGACCACTAGTTCTGAGCAGATCTGGGTGCCTCCTTTGAGACTGCAGATATGTGTGAAGAAGGCCTTATGATTGCCTTTAGTAGATGTGGCCAGTTTTGACTCAAAGTTTTCTTTGGAGGATTTCACTAGTGCTCTTATTTGCTTTTTCAGGCTAAGGAGAGATTGCTTCCAATTAGGCACCTGCTCGTTTTTGGTCCTTGTCAGCAATTTTTTCCTTTTATTATAGAGTTTATTTATTGCAGATGTCCACCAGACCGGTTTACTCTTACTTGAGGGGGATGATTTTGTCCTTTCAGGTATTCCTCATTCCATGGAGCTATATGAATGTTCGTATAATACTTTGTTGTAGGTTTGGACATATGTGCCAGTTCCTATGGAGAGGGAGGGGGCTGTGAAGCTGTTTATACCTTCCCTCAGGAGGTTGTAATCAGCTTTGGAGAAGTTCTTTTGTTTGACCCTAGCTGGAGGGGTTTATGGGGGAGATGGTGACTTCGAAAGTGACCACTTTGTAGTTGGATCTTACCAGGGATGATGACACTGTAGGGATGCTGTAGTGGTTACTCATGTTGGTTAATACCAAGTCCAAGATATTTCCACCTGTTGTAGGAGTGTTGACCAGCTTGAGGAAATTTTTTATTTTTATTTTTCATTTATTTATTTAACATTTGTTGACTGGGAAAGTCCAACTAGGTTCCACAGATCCTGTTTTCAGCGGAGGCCCGGGGAGAAATGCTCCAGAAGCATGTCTTTAGAATGTGGGAGGAAACTGGAGTACCTGGAGGAAACCCACGCGAATGCAGGGAGAACATGCAAACTCCACACAGAAGGCACCCCAGCTGAGAATTGAACCGGAAAACCTCTTGCTGTGAGGCAACAGCATGAACCGCTGCACCACTGCGCAGCCCAAAGAAATCAAGGAATCTCTCGGCATTTGTGATTTGTCATGAGTATTTCTTCCAATCTATGGTTGGATAGTTAAAGTCACAGAGGATCAGGGTAAAGGGTTGAATCTTGATAGATTTGAAGAGGTCTAGATAGGTGGAGTGGGCATCTTGAGTCAAAGTTTGGGGCCTGTAGCTACCTATGACTTGAATAGGTGTCTTATCAATTGTTAACTGCACCTGCAGTGTCTCCTGTGCATTATACTGTTTGACCAGCCTGGAGGTGTGTATGTATTTTATATATATTGCAATTCCACCTCCTTTTGCTTTGCTGCCTACAGTTTGGAGGCTGAATGTATGTAACCTGATATGGCTGAGGTGCTCTCTGCAACTTTCAACCATGTTTCTGTGACTGCACACATGTCAGCATCTTCCAGTGTTAAGAATGCTTGCAATGAGTGCAGTTTCATGTTTAGACTCCTAGCATTTAGCAGCATGACCTTTACTTTGTGTTTTAATGAAATGTTCATGTTGGTAGTTTTGACCTCATGACATTGGCAGTTTTGACCTCATGGCATTGCTTAAAAAAGGCACTATGGGGGAGGCAAGAGCCTTTGCCAGGAGCCTGAAGCCTAAGGGAAACAGATGCAAGCCATCTCTGACAAAGCATTGTGGTTTGTCAGTCATGTCATCCCAGGCTGTCAGGTACTGGTTCTCCTTGGAATGACACCAGAAACTAAACCAATTGTTAAAGTCAGTACTTTTTTTGTTTGTATTGCGGCATCATTCTGGGTGATGGTAGAATGCTGCTTAAGGCTAGGAACATACTTGCCTGGAACACATATTCACTGAGCTCAATCATGTCTCTCTTCATATAGTCCAGGGAGGTATGTCTGTAGTCATTCACGCCAACATAGACTATAACAGAGTCATAACAGTACC
This sequence comes from Protopterus annectens, assembly GCF_019279795.1. Classification (NCBI taxonomy): domain Eukaryota; kingdom Metazoa; phylum Chordata; order Ceratodontiformes; family Protopteridae; genus Protopterus; species Protopterus annectens. The sequence goes on along the minus strand of NC_056741.1, from coordinate 439,572,775 downwards.
TGTTGAGAGACTTGAGTGCATGGGAGATATGGTGGATTCTGGCACATGACAAATAACTAACCGTGACTTTCTCCATATCCAGCCTGGTGAGGGGCACATCTATGTGTCTCACAATGGAGTCTCCTATGACTAATATGTTGGGTTTATGTTTAGGCCTTAGCAGCTGTGAGACACAGGTGTGTGGACTATGTGTGGTGTGGTGGGCAGTGAAGTTCATGTGTGTTTTTGCCTCTGAGGTCTTTTTTGTTTGGGTATGTTTTTGTTGAGGATCTCTGCATATGTGGGTGTGTGTTGTGTAGGTGTGGGTGATGTTTGTGTGGGCAACCTTCTCAGTGCCAGATATACTGGCTTGTGAGGGAGGGAGCAATGACTCTAGGTTCTTAATGTAATTGCTTCTCTCACAAATTGTGTTCCTAGGTGGTAGTAGTAGAAGGTTGTCCATGTACATGAGAAAGTTGCTGCACTGTCTCAGGATGCCCATATCAACCAAACTGGCAAGAGAAAATATAGGAAATTGTCCATCCATATTTGTCAGAAACTGAGGGAGACAGGCCAGAGAGAGCTAAGAGGGTAAAGGGTGGAAGGTCTAAGAGTAGTAGTACTAGGTGATCACACAAGTGCTACTAAGGGAAAATTTGTAGCTGTAATACCTTAAAAAGGGTTAGAAACCATGCAGCTGCAGCTCTGGATGCAGCAAATCTGTATCCAGACTATGCCACTCAATTTAAGGGTTAAGAACACAGTAAAACTCAGAAAAAAGCACAGAATAAGCAGTTACAGCAAAAAAACAGAACTCACAGTATGAATAAATACAGTTAAACAGTAACGAAATTCAGTAAAATGCAGTTAAACAGTAATGAATTGCAGTAAATAGGAATGAAATATAGTTAAACAGTAATGAAATGCAGTTAATCAGTAAATTGCTTTAAAACAGCGCAAATGTAATAAATTAGCTCACAATCACAACAGTAAAAAACAGCTCAAATAAAATAGCAATTCAGTAGAATACTGTCATCAATTTAATAAGGCTACTGACAAGCAATATCAAATGTGGCAAACTATATACAGTTGAACTCCTGAACACAAGCAGCAAAATGAAGTAGGAAGAGGCACAATATATATTTTTCTTTTTTTAGTAGAAAGTGTGGTGGCAGAAGATAATTCAAGGTTAAGAAGCTAAGGGGGTAGGCTTTCACAGCTGATCTTACTGTACTCAGTGAGCTGATGTAATGGGACTGGGGGAGTGTCAAATATCAAATTTATACTAGAGACAGGCTATTCAAAAGCCACCAAGTTTTAATACCACAGCAATAGCTGGGCAGGTGGGTGGGACTGAATTCACTAAGCCTAAAAACAGCTGCACAGTTTAAACAGATATGCAGCAAATCATGTTTTAGTTAATCAGAAGTGCAGAAAACAGTTGACAATAAGCAGTTATCTTTAGTAGCCTCGCAGGAGAGCAAATGCAGAAGGTCTAACTCACTGCAGCTTTGAGCAAACAAGTATGAACTGGTTTAAGCACTGGCTATTTAAGACAGAGAAACAGGATCCAGCCAAGTTATCTAATCAAAAAAACACAGAGCATTTCTGATGCCATTAGACTTGCTGATGTGCAATAAGTACATCAATGTTTTATGGGATGATGCCTTGTATGACAGACATAGGTCACTTTTTAGCAATCTGTAGGATACCAAGTATAGTGGCAGGGCTTTGAGTTAGTCCCATGTAAGACATACTGTTTAGGCCTTGTATCCTTTTAGTAATATATGTGTGTGGGATTCCCAGTTGTTGCATTTGCTTGGACAGGTATTGTATATGCCAGAGGGGGCATTATATTCAATGACTGGTCTAATGAGGGATGAGTAACGGGGACAATGACATCCCTAGATCTAGGCACAATCCCATTGTTTATAAGCATGGAAAGATTTGCCATGGAACTAATTAATCAGGACTTAAGGGACCTTCAGACACTGGACCTGACTCAGTTTAAATTCCACAAGAGCAGGCAATATAGAAGGACTTTCTTACAACAATGGACACACGTTGTAAAATGTTAGGTCACTGTCCACATAAGTTCCCAAATCCTGAAAAACTGGGTCAACTCTCAGGAGCATATTGTTAATGTGGTAGTTCCCTGGGATAGATGACTTTCCAAAGGATACCATAATGCATATTTGGCATTTAGTTTCAGTCCATAATTTTGGCATTGGTTATTTACTTGGGAGAAACCTTCTCGCAGGATATCTAAGCCCTTTGGGGATTCAGTGACTGCTCCTAGCTTGCAGCCATCTGCAAACTTAGTCAGCCAGATCCCTTTAGTATATGCTTTTACTTTAGAAAAGTAGATGCCAAACAGGAAAATTCCTAGCACAGAACCTTGGTAGACTCTACTGGCTGGTCTCTTTGTGGAGGTAACGTCCCCTGTTTAGACTGCATGCATCCTATGTGTGAGTCAGTTGGCAATCCAGCTTCAGGTATATCTTGAAGGACAGATGGAGGGGAGGGTTAATGTTAGAGCTAAATTTAATCAGCCAGTACATAATTTCAGCATCAGTGTAGGTAACATTATTCACAGTCAGCTCAGTGCATTCCTGCATTGTGCATTTGAAATTATGAACATAACTAAAAAATGCCTTGTGATTGTCTTTGGCTTTGGTTTCTATTTTAGCCTCAAACTTGGCTTTGTTGGCTTTTATTAAGCCCCTGAGTTGTTTGTTTGTTTCAGTGACAAAGGCTCTAACATTTTGGAAATTAATCTTATTACTTCTGGTCAAATTCTTTTTCTTTTATTATAAAACTTGTTGATGTTAGGCAGTACCTCCTATTGTCACAGAGTCTAATACTGAGTGATTCTAGAGCCTGTAGATAGAAGTGTGGTGTTCTTGTGTCATAGACAGAGTTTGGAAGCTACCTAATATATGGTACAAACCTTTCTGATAGTTATTTGGACATGAAGAAGCTCTAGTGCATCATGCTACTTTACCAGCCGTAGGTATGTCTCTTCTGGATGTAGACTGAGGCTCTCCATTTTTTCCCCTCCTGTGCAAGTAGCTGGTCTGTTTCAGTAAGTGACTGTCAGGTGATCACTTCTGGGGAAAATCTCTCCACTGATTGAAAACAGTGTATGGACTATATTGCCTACAGATCAGCACTTGCCTCACTAATGTAACCTACTTCAAAATGTTTAGTACTGCTTGTCCGGATCCTTGTTTTTTGGTTTCTACTTCAAAATGGGACTGAATGTCAGCATTAGTAGATTTTGGTGGGGTGGCATTGGCACATTGCTGTTTTTCTTCACTTAGTTAACTGCACTTGAATGTGGTTTCTAAAAACATATTTAATGAATTACCTTTCATTATACCACTGCACTATCACCTGTATGAAATGGGCCATTAAGGATAACCAATAAGTAGCCCAGCTAGCATCTGAATTGGTTAAAGAGTTATAACTAAAGGGACCACAACTGTCCAGATTAAAGAATTACTTAGCAAGTTCATTTTACTTACTACTCAAAGTGCCCTTGGAAAAGCACAAAAATTCCCCATATAGTACACACATACACTCACACACACATACACACACACACACACACACACACACACACACACACACACATACACACACACACACACACACACACACACACACACACACACACACACACACACACACACACACACACACACTCACACACACACTCACCTCACTGCTTGAGTGTAACTTAGTTCAAATCATCAGATTCGAAGAGCAAGGTTCCCTTATGGAATAAACACAAAATGTATATCCCCCCATCTCTCCATGCAGCCAAACACATACACTACCATTCTGTAGACTTAAGATTCTTACACCATCTGATCTGAAGAGTGTCTCTAGAAGAATGAGGAATGAAGAATGGTTTACCTTTATATGTGCATTATGCACGTGTGCGATATCATGAAGGTTGAAAGGAGGTTTTCAAAGCTGCAAAATATTGAAAAAAAATGCTTCGAATGTGCAATGAGTGAATGCACATTGGCATTCGCTCATTGCAGATACTGCATTTTGGGTGCGGATTGCACTATAGCGGGGATCGGGAAATGAATCCTTTCCCCACTGTATTGCAATCTCAGTTAGTATATTAAAGTAGGGTTGGGGTGTGGGGTGCAGTGGGGCTTGCCCCCCTGCATTACGGTGTGTATTCAAAGCTGTAGTTCGAAAATCGATTTTCGAGCTCCGGTGAATTTCGAAGTTTAAATTTCACGTTTTAGATTCGCACAAAAGCACGATCGTAATTGTGATTTCTGCTTATTCAAAGGTAAACCATGAAGAATAGGTTAGAAACAGATAAATTAATAGCATTAATCCTCATATTCTAGCTCATGTATATAAACATGTTTCATATTTTTGTTAACATAGTAAGCCACTTTACTGTCAGTTTATTTTGGTGTTGAACAGAATACTGTGAATGTTTAACAGATCTTAGTATCACAAAAGGCAAAACTTTTTTTCACATATAGCTTTGTAGGTTAGTAACAACTTACTTTCAGGTGTTAAGAATATTAATACTTTACATCCAGACATATTGCATTTTATTTTAATACATAGTTGTTTTATAGTTTCATAGTTTAGTACTAGGCTATCTGCCCTGGGGCATTTATAAGCCTAGCCCTAGTGATGTGGCTTTCGCCACCCCATGTAGTGGTACTAGAGTGTACAGAATAGATTTAGAATACTGTGCCTTTGTCTGGTAGTGACACATTGAAGACCCCCTTACTTATTAAAATTATTTTACTGTGCCTATGTCTAGTAGTGACACAGGAATGACCCCCGGGGTAACCCTTTGATCTCCCATCCACTCGTCAAGATTTCTCTTGAAGAGAGTCAGTGAGGCGCTCTGCCTAACATGAACTGGGATTCTGTTCCAGAGTATGGGAAGCCTCTGAGTTATGAATCTGTCCCTCCAGCATATCCTATTCATATTTGTGCTGAGGTTTAAATCTTTAGCTCTCGTGGTTCTAATGGATTTGGATTTTTTGAGGTGGAGCATGTCCATCAATTCCTGGTTGGACATGGCCTTGTACGTCAGGCACAGATCACCTCTGAGCAGGCGGTATGCTACTGAATAGAGCTGGAGTTTCTTTAGCCTGGCAGCATATGACATATGTTGAAGACCCTTGATCCTCGTGGCGAGGTACTTTTGGAGTCTCTCCAGCTGTTGTAAGTGCCGGGTGAGGTACATACCAAATGGGGCATTGTACTCAATCATGGGCCTGATAAGGGAGGAGTATAGGGGTACAATGACCTCCTTTGATCTGGATGTGAACCCCTTCATGATAAGGTGGGCAAGGTAGAAAGTCTTTCTAACCACTTTGGCAACGTGGGTATCAAATGAGAGGTCACTATCGACTTGGGTCCCCAGGTCTCTGATTACTTTTTCCGTACTCAGTGGGTTACTGTCTATGTGATAATTTGTGGGTACTTTGTTTTTCCCAAAGGGGATGACTATACGTTTCTTGGCATTCAGTTTAAGGCCATGATTCCGGCACCAGTTGTCCATTTCGGTGAGGCCTTTCTGTAGGATGTATGTGTCAGCTGGTGTATCGACTATGGTGCCTAGCTTGCAGTCATCTGCGAACATTGTCAGCCACAACCCTCCCATGTTTGCTTTCACATCTGAGAAGTAAATGCCGAACAAGAGGGGTCCCAGGACAGAGCCCTGTGGGACACCACTTGTGACTGGCTTTGAGTCTGACATGGCTCCCGCAATTTTTACTTTATGGGTTCTGTTCTTTAGCCAGTTTGCAACCCATCTTGTGACATATGGATTTACATTTAAGCTGTTGAGCTTGTTTATGATGCCTGAGTGGGGTATTGTGTCAAAGGCTTTAGCCAAGTCCAGGTAGGCTGTATGTACTGCTTTGCCCTCATCAATGGCTCTAGTGACTGTTTTGAAAAAGTCAACCAGGTTCAAAAGGCAGGATCTGCCCTTTACAAAGCCGAACTGGGTGGGATCAAGTGTCTGTAGGTCCCCAATGTCGCTGTTTATGAATTCTGTAATGATTCTTTCCATAGCTTTGCAGACCAGGCTGGTTAAGCTTACGGGGTGGTAGTTCCCAGGGTCTGTAGCGGAGCCTCCTTTGTGGAGTGGGACTACTGTTGCTGTACGCTAGTGTTCAGGTACATATCCTGTAGTAAGGCTAAGGTTAAATAGCATTTTTATATGCGGGTTTAGCTCCTCTTGGAGTTCACGTATCATGCAACCGGGGATACCATCAGGTCCCATTGATGCTGTGTTTTTTGCTTTGCTGAGGGCGGCTCTCACCTGGACATCTGAGATGACAGGGAGGTTACATTCAGCTGGGATAAGTATTTCTTCTTTTGGGGGTGAGGGAGGGGAGAAATTTGCACTGAACCTATCTGCCAGAATGTTGGCAATATCTGTGGGTTCGGTGATTTTTTTGTCATTGTGTACTAACTCTGAGCATATCTGTGGGGTTCTGCCCAGGTTTCTAACATAACTGAAGAATGCCTTGTGGTTATCTTTAGTGTCCTTGGCGATTTTTTTCTCAAAGTTGGCCTTGGATGTTTTTATGAGAGAACGTAGCTTTCTACTAATGCTGATCAGAGATGCCTTCCCTTTATGGGATTTTGCTCTGTCTTGCAGTAGCTTCCTTCTTTTGTTATACAATTTGTTTATGGCTGGGGTCCACCAGACAGGACGCTTTCCCTTGGTGGAGAGGGTCTTGGTTTTATTTGGGATTGCACGATCCATGCATTCTTGGAGATGTCCGTAGAAAGCATTTGTGAAGGATTCAGCATTGTGGGATGTGGTTTCCACTGGCCCAGTGGGCTTAAATGATACCATCTCAGTCTTAAGAAGTGTAAAGTCGGCTTTTGAGAAGTTTTTCACTGTAGTCTTTTGTGCTGGGGGTGGAGGTGGAATATGTATATCCAGGGTGATTAGTTTGTGGTCAGATCTCACTAGTGAGGGGAATACTTTCGGTGTGGAGCATTTTGTCCCCATGTTTGTGATGATCAGGTCTAGTATATTATCTCCCCTTGTGGGAGAGGTGACTAGCTGTTCCATTGCATTTGAGTTTATGAATTCCAGGAACCTTTGGGCTAGGGTGTTAGGGCTAGAATAGTGCACCCAGTCTATGTTAGGGTAATTGAAGTCTCCCAATATGATGGCATTTGGTGAGACATTCATATCTTCCAATGTCTTCAGGAAGGCTGAATGGGGTTCTTGAGATTGGGAGGGTGGTCTGTAACATGCAACCAGTTGTATAGCAGTTTTGCCTACGGTTAGTTGCACCTGGATGGTTTCTGATGCTTCATGAGTTGCCACTAACCTGGAGGTGTGGGTATCCTTGATGAATATGGACACTCCCCCTTCCTTTGTGGTTCGGCCCGGGTTTTGGGGCCGAAAAGCATGATATGAGGTAAAGCCTGGTAGCGCTGGGGTGCTCTCAGGAGCCTTGAACCAGGTTTCAGTTACTGCGCAGACATCAATGTTCTCCATACTGAAGAGTGCTTCAAGAGCCTGCATCTTGAGATTTAGACTTCTGGCGTTGAGCAGCATCACCCTTAATTTTTTTCCATTTTTGTTTTCTAAGGAGGTGGGTTCATTTTTTGAGCCTTGCCTAAAAAAGTCACTATAGGGGTGGCAAGAGCCTTAGCCAATATCCGGAAGCCCAGTGGTGACAGGTGCAAGCCGTCTCTTGCGAAGCAGCGTAGCTTGTCCAGCATGTCATCCCAAGCAGACAGACATTGGATCCCCCTAGAATGACACCAGTAATTGAGCCAATTATTAAAGCTGATCATCTTGTCTTTGTATTGTGGCATCATTCTTGGTGAGGGCAAGATTCTTTTCAGGGTCAGGGTCATACCAGCCTGGGCTACATAATCAGAGAGCTCCTCTATGTCTCTTTTCATGTAGTCCAGGGAGGTACGTCTCAGGTCATTCACGCCGGCATGGACAATGACAGAGTCATATTTGTATGTGCTTTTGAGTGACCTGAGTGCGTGTGTTATATGGCGGATCCTAGCCCCCGATAGGCAGCTTACCGTTACCCTCTCCTTGTTCAGCCTGGTAAGTGGAATGTCAGTGTGTCTGACTATAGAGTCACCTATCACTAGTGTATCAGGCATAGAGTTTGGCCTTAAGGGCTGTGATTGTTTGACACACCGATTTATTGAAGTATGTGTTGCATGTGTTATGTTTTGAGGTGGTGGAATTTTGGGTGTCTGCTTTGGGAGCCTCATTTGTTTTGGTAAGTTTTTTATTAGAGCCTCCGAGTATGTCTTTGTGTTATTATGTGTTTGATTTGCAGTTGGGGTAGGTCTATGTGTGACTGGGTTTGTTGTGTGTGTGGTTACCTTCTCCTCCTGTCTGGTCTTGCCAGTCCTGAGTTGAGAGAGTTCAGCCTCCAGTTTGGCTATATAGTTGCATCTCTCACATGTATTTGTGTTTGTTGGGAGGAGGAGAGGGTTGTCTGTGTACATGAGACAATTGTAGCATTGTCTCAAGATTCCCAGATTGACCAGCTGAACAGGAGAAGATGCTAGTAATCTACCACTCGACATGCTAGAATATTATAAGAGACTGCTGTGCCTTTAAGGGAAGTGGGTATTCACAGGGGTGGTAGGTGGTTGTAGTGCTACTTAGATTTGAGAGTGCTTACGTAGAAGAGAAGCTTTGAGAACAAGTGCTAGGCTTATAATATAACGAGTAGACTGGTTATTCTAAGAGTAGAGCTTTCTAAGGGAAAATTTGAAGAGCACACTTGGCGGAGCCACAAAAAGTTTAACCCTGTTTTGTGCTGTGGATCTTATGTGGCACTTATGATTCAGGAGTTTGACAACCAAAAACCTGTTAGCATTTTAATATTAAAAAATAATATTTATCTATAAAATGTTGACTTCATATAGCCATTGCTGGGGAACTTCCATGACTCAGCAGCAGGCTGGTATCTGAAAGGTTTAATTTTGTGTTTGCTTAGCACCTACTATACTGATCAGTTATTTTTAATAGTCTGGATCAGAGTATACTCAGAATTATTCAGTGGATCAGTTTAGTTAATTTTCTTACCAGCAGCACCTTATAACCTCACTGAGTCACCTGGAATTAATATCTCCTGTTAATACATATCTTACATAAATAACTGAACACAGAGGCAGGGCACCTATTCTTTGTCTATGTGCTTGTGTTTTAATCATTCTGAGAGGTGTTGAGTCTTGCGAATAATGTAGTAAAGTTTCCAGTAGAGTGACTCATGGTGTTTCCCTCAAACAGATAAACACAAATGGTTGCCATTTCCTGCACTGGTATTCATATGTTATTCATAAGCCCTAACCTCATTTTATGAAAACAAGTTTCTGCATGCAGCTGCCTCTGTAGGAAACTCTGACAGGGATGGCTGTATATGCAATGCTTTAGGAATCCTGGTTTTCAGGTCTGAGAATAATTTTCTTCTGTTAGGATGGTGTTGGCTCAACCAACCACCTGAGGCGCATCAAACACAGTCTTCTTGTTTAGTATCTGTTTTATGACTATAAATCGCAGTTTTTCTACCTTTTCATTTTTTTATCTAAAAACATAGCATTTAAATGAAGCTATCTTATGTTGCACTGTTGTCTTTTGATTTTTCATTCAACTAATACATTTGTTCCATGACTGACCTGTGTAATCCTATGGTAAGCATGAAGCTCTAACCAGTTATTTGTATCTTCTCCCCCAGTCCACTTTAGCTCTGTTATTTTAAAGATAATTTGATCCAGGTTAGAGTTTCCTTGGAACTCTTTCCACTATAACAATTCCAAAGAATATGATATAGGTGTGGTTTTTCGAAACAAACAGTAAAAATGCAAAAAACATTTGAAATATGGAGGAACTGATACGCTTCAACTTCTGTCTCTGATTTTTTAATGACATTGCCTGGATACATTACTCAGCAGTTATCATACCAGACTTAGACTGAAAAGATGCAGAATGTACATCCAAACAATCAGCGTTCGTGCAACAGTGTATTAGAACTTATGTTTCCTTATGCAACACTATATGTTACCATGCACAGCAGTGTTAGATATTTCTGAAATCACTAACAATCAACCTTTTGACATAAGCACTGCACAAGAAATCTAGACACAGCTAAAAGTAATGGGGGGGGGGGCAAAGGCACAAAAGTAGGGACACATTTTAAATACTGCCCTTATAAGCTTAAGAAGTTGATAGAATTAAACAGTTTGTCTTTCTGTTAATTTTCTGAAGGATACGAAGTCTTGAAACTTAAATGTCTTAACATTATTTAGTGAATTCAATCCTCACTCATTTTCCAGAAAATTTCAAATTTTATGACAAACAGGCCAAAATATGAGGCAAAAATCTGAACATTCTGGAAAAATCTGGTCAGTTAAAAGGTATGACTGTAGGCTGCAGCTGTGAAATAGGTTGTTTAACAACTCATCTAGTAACAATCTCAAAGAAATGTCATCAAACATGCAAATATAACACTTACCACAAGGAGGAAGCAGAGTACAGAAATTAACATCCATGAAGCTGTACTACTTGCACAGATTTATGCCAGAGAGGACACTGCACTTGGAGGGGCGGGGGGGGGGGGGCGCATTTTCACATCATTTTGAGTATCACATCAAGTATGTTTGCACCCCTAATGGGCAAATGGACTAACTAGTCCAGGGTGTTTTGTGTTTATAAAATCCAGGACACTGGGCTTATGCAGGATTCCCAGTTTATAGAAGAGTAGTTAACATCCCCCACGAATACAGTATTGGGTGAAATGATAAGTGTCTCTGGTAAGTCTTAGTATGAGCTGTGGGTTTCGGGGTCATAGATGGTGATCTATAGCTTGCATGGATATGATATAGGACTCTACCTATGGTAATTTGAACATGAAGAAGCTCACGCACGTCATCTTGTTTTACCAACCTCGTGGTATGTTTATTTTTGATGTAGATTGAGATACCTTTAGTCCATGCCTGTGCAGTCACTGGTCTTAATGTGTGGAAGGAATTGTATTCCTGATGGAGTGCCCTCCATGGCTTTAAACTATGTCTCCATAACTGCACAGATGTTCGCTTTCTCCATTCTGAGCTTGTAGGCAATCGAGTATTTTGTTTAGGATCCTAGAACTGATCAATAACACCTTTAGATTCCCTTGCGTTGATTTTAAGATGGAAGGCTTGTCATTTTAGCATTGCTTTAAAAAAGAACTTATGGAGGAGAACAATGTTTTAGCCAATATTCAAAAGTCTAGCAGAGATGGGGCAGACCATTCTTAGCAAAGCAATGTGGTCTATTAACCATATCCTCCCATGCTGACAAATATTGTACCCCCTTTGAATGACACCAGAAGATAAGCCAGTTATTAAAGTTAATCATCTTCTGTTTGTAGGGGGGCGCATTTTCACATCATTTTGAGTATCACATCAAGTATGTTTGCACCCCTAATGGGCAAATGGACTAACTAGTCCAGGGTGTTTTGTGTTTATAAAATCCAGGACACTGGGCTTATGCAGGATTCCCAGTTTATAGAAGAGTAGTTAACATCCCCCACGAATACAGTATTGGGTGAAATTGCTCAGAGGTGACCTTTGCCTAACATACAAGGCCATGTCAAACCCAGATTTGATGAATATGCTTCACCTCAAAAAATCTAGATCCATCAGAGCCACAAGGGCGGGAGACTTAAACCTTGACACGGCTATTAATAGGACGTGCTGAAGGGATAGATTCATCACCCAAAGACTCCCTATGCTGTGGAACAAAATCCCGGTACATGTGAGGCAGAGCACCTCGCTGGCCTTGTTCAAGAGAAATCTTGACCAATGGATGGGAGATCGCAGATATACCCCAGGGATTACCTCAGTGTCACTGCTCGACAGAGGCACAGCAAAATAATGGGTATAGTTCCCCATACTAAAGGGGTGGCGTAAGCCACAAAACGATGGGCTAGGCTTGTAAATGCCCTCGGGCAGATAGCCTAGTATGAACCTATGAACCTATGAACCTATAAGTGTCTCTGGTAAGTCTTAGTATGAGCTGTGGGTTTCGGGGTCATAGAGGGTGATCTATAGCTTGCATGGATATGATATAGGACTCTACCTATGGTAATTTGAACATGAAGAAGCTCACGCACGTCATCTTGTTTTACCAACCTCGTGGTATGTTTATTTTTGATGTAGACTGAGATACCTTTAGTCCATGCCTGTGCAGTCACTGGTCTTAATGTGTGGAAGGAATTGTATTCCTGATGGAGTGCCCTCCATGGCTTTAAACTATGTCTCCATAACTGCACAGATGTTTGCTTTCTCCATTCTGAGCTTGTAGGCAATTGAGTATTTTGTTTAGGATCCTAGAACTGATCAATAACACCTTTAGATTCCCTTGCGTTGATTTTAAGATGGAAGGCTTGTCATTTTAGCATTGCTTTAAAAAAGAACTTATGGAGGAGAACAATGTTTTAGCCAATATTCAAAAGTCTAGCAGAGATGGGGCAGACCATTCTTAGCAAAGCAATGTGGTCTATTAACCATATCCTCCCATGCTGACAAATATTGTACCCCCTTTGAATGACACCAGAAGATAAGCCAGTTATTAAAGTTAATCATCTTCTGTTTGTATAGTGGCATCATCCTTGGTGAAGATAGAATGCTGCTCAATATTAGACTCATACCAGCCCTGGGTACATGGTCTAAGAGCTCCATAATGTCTCTTTTCAGGGAGATAAATTTCAGGTAATTTTCAACCACATGATCAATGACTGAGTCATACTGGTACTTGTGGTCCAGTGATCTGAGTGTGTAAGTGACTTGGCAGATCCTGGCCCCTGGTAGGCAACTGATTGTGATTTTGTCCTTCTTCAGTCTGGTGAGTGTGGTATCTGTATATCTCACGATGGAGTCTCCTTTGATTAGAATATTGGCTGGTGTGTTGGCTTGCCTTATGGGCTTTGCAGTTGAGCCTCCATGGGTTGTGGTTGTAGGTGTGGTGTTGAGTATTGTTTCAGTAGAATGGTTTTAGGTTTGCTGAGGATAATTGATGCGGATCAATGTCTGGGAGGTCTGCTGGGGTTTAGGAAGATTGTTTTTTAGTGCTTCAGCATATGTTGGTTTATGTGTCGGGTGCATACTGTGTATGGTGGGTGAAGTGTGTTTATGTGTGTGTGTGTGTGTATGGTGGGTGAAGTGTGTTTGTGTGTGTGTGTGTGTGTGTGTGTGTGTGTGTGTGTGTGTGTGTGTGTGTGTTATAGCCAACCCGATTGTTATTTTTGAGTGCTTGTATGCAAGAAACTTGCCTCTAGTGACATTGTGTAATTACATCTATTCCATATTGTGTTGGTTTATTTTAGGATTAGTTGGTTGTCAGTGAACATGAGACAATATGCCCATATCCACTAGGGTGGAGATGGAGAAATTGTGAAAGTGCATATCTATGATGTCAGGTCCTTCTAGGTGAACTACAAGGGTGTTGTACATGAGGGGTTATCAGCAGGCTGGCTTGAATGTATTTGAGGCTAGAAGCAAAAACTAGGCTATGTAGATCCATGGGGCAGTGCTCCCTAGTGCACAAACTAGTTGCTTTTTGTGGAACTGAGTTACTGAGTGCAGTTTCAGATGTGGTTTTAAATGGAAAATTCACTTTCTGTGTGCCTGTGCCTGTGATTATATAAGGAATTGCTAAATGCCAATATGCCACTGGCCAAAAACAACCTCAGTTTAAGCCTTCCTATGTGTCCCACAACTTGGACAGACCAGGCTACCCTCTATTGCCACTAGATGAGTAGTCCGAAGTCTTATTAATGTAAAAACACACAAAGGTTAGCTAAAAGTGAAAAGCTAACAAAAACACAAGTCAGTAACTGGCAATACAACACTTTTAGTGTGACTTTCAAGCTCCAGTAGAAAGGACACTGGAAAACAAATGTACTTTACAGGCTTAAAACACAGATAAATGCAATAAAGAATTTTACAAAATAGCCATTTAACACAGTTGATATGACATGAGACTAATGGAGACAGAACCATTAGAGGAGAAAAACAACACTACCATTGCTGTACCAAATCTCAAGAATTCAGGCTACTGGCCAGTTAGATACTGTTAAAAAGCAGATATTTACTCTAAAACTAGTTCTCAGAGTAAACGTGCAGAATTTTTGGTAAGCTCAACACTTTCACTGCTGAGACACTAGGCATAATATGGTAGCACCAGTTAAGTTAAACAACAGAGCAAACAACTTTTTCACGAAAATAGACAATCAATTAGTAAATACAAAAACCTATATAAATGTACAAGTGACAGCAGGTCCTGATAAAAAATGCAATGAAATGTAAGAGCAAAGAACTTGCTTCCTTTACTCTTGTAGAATGGTAACTTGAACTTTAGCAGTCTAAGGAGTGGAACCTTCCAGTCTGGTCTACTAGTTTCCAGCAGTCAAGCAGATGACCCGAGACTGAGTGGAATTTCCAGATACAATTATAATGAGGGAGGTTCTCAAGAGCAATATTTGTTGGCTGGGTAGGCTCTCAGTATTATGGATTTATGGTAAACAATGGGAGTGAAGAAATATTTAAATAGCTTATACAACTAACAAAATGAATGAAAGAGGAGAGGGAAGGACTTTGGCAGACTGATTATAATAAGGGAAGGAAAGCAGCGACGCTAGCAGATGGCATGGGGGGGGGGTGGTAGGAGGAAAATACAAACTAGGCCCCCAAACTTCTAAGCAAAAGTCGCTTTATGACTGAAGCTCTCTTTGATCCTGAAACCTAGTAGCTGGTTTTTAAGAAAGCTGATTTATCTAAAGAAACCAAACTCATAAAATGCAAATAATTTACTTAAACTAATTTACTTACAAAAGCTAGAGATTAATCCAATGCAATACAGTTCTTACTTTTCTGGTGTAGAGATACTCAAAAGCTAGATTTCTTTGTTTAAATATGTAAGCAGAAAGTGTTCCAACTACAAACAAGCCCCAATGGCCACAAACAAGCCCCAATGGCCACAAACAAGCCTCAATGGCCACAATAAACCCCAGTCACAGTGATATATAGAACTAAGGAAGTAACAGTGATCCAATCAGTAAGCAGATCAGTAACAAAATACAATTCTAATTAGGCACCCAAGTTTATAAAGCACAAGCCACACGCTTACTGAATCTGTCTTTGATCCTGAAGCCTATTAGTGAATTTTTACAAAGCTGATTTATCTAAAGAAATAAAATATTTTCTTACAAACAGCCAAATAACGTACTTAGAATACTTTACTTAGAACAATCCAGAGATTAATAAAATACAATACAGTTCGTAATTCTCTGGTGTAGAGAAACAATTTCTTTCTTTAAATATGTAAGTAGGAAGAGCTCCCACACCAAACAAACCTCAATAGCTTAGTTGTCACCTCAGTCACTAAGAGCTCAGACTTGCTTATGTCAAGTACAGTGCCTGAGTTGACAAGGATTCAGTGTCTCTTATAAAATAATTCCCCGGATTCTGCAAGCCTTGCAGGGTGTGCAGGATTGGTTTAAGAGCTATTTTTGGCAATATGGCCGACGCGCGATCCAGGAATGAGATCCCAGGACGTGCATGCGAGTTCTTAAACTAATCCTGTATGGACAGAGCTCAGGGATGCAAATTACCTCATTTGCATGTGAAAATCATGCAAATGAGGTGAATCTGCAATCCAGGAAGCTGGAAGCTGCCAGTGCAGGATTAGTGTAGTCTGCAGAAATGTACTCAGTTATTAACCGGGTACATTTCTGCAAACTACAAAACAGAGCCATGACAGCTCCAAATAAAGGTGTATATGCTGTGTAAAGCGTGCCAATGGCCAGATATATGGCCATTGGCATTCAAAAGTGTTTTGAAAAAAAAAAATTTACTTTTATTTTTTTTTAGCCGATCTTGGCTGTTTAAGCGTAGAGCAGTGGTGCACATACGAGATCGGGCTGGAAAAAAAACCTGAAATAAGTAATCAGGCCAAAATCAGTATTTTGCCATTCTACTCAATGGCAGGCATAAGACAACATGGCCAGTGAATAATGGTTGCTAAGGGGGAAGGCTCAGTGTGTGACATGTAACTATACATTAGCAGGCAATGTTATGCAAATGAGGAGTATGATGCTGAATCACATATTTCTCTGCAGGTTTAGCTTGCACTCAACCATGTAGGAGCAATACACCACAGTTTAAGATTAAGAGCTAGATGACTTTATAAGGGGGTGTGTCATGTAAGTTGTAAGCTTACTGGTGCCCTCTGGTCCAGGTTTGCCCCCAGCTAAGCACAGCTGAGGCAGGGTGTTGTGTCTAAGGCTGTATTATCTTATACCAAGAAAACCATGGCGTATACATTGCAAGATGAGCCAAATTCTTCTAAAAGGTGCTTACATAGCTTATACAGGTGTGCGCAGTGCACACCAGGTGTAAAAACAAAAAAAAAATGGAAATAGCAGCTATGTGCTCATTTGAGCACTGTGTTTGCGCGGCACATCCCCAGGGTTAAACAGGAAGACAATGGGAAAGGAAAACAGCAGTAGGAAGGTAACCAAGGAGAACTAGCATAGCTGGCAGGTGAAATGTATCAGAATCAGCCAATTACACAAGCAGTAGCCCAGCCCAGGCCAAAACACTACTATAAACCATGCAAACACCTTTCCCTCTGTTTTTTTCCCAGAAACTCTACACCTATAGTGTATACAAGTGGGGAAATGTTAACAAACAAAAGCAACAAAATGATAGGGACTGCAGCAGCTATCATACATCAACATGTGGAAGAGGCTGAGGGAGGTAAGGATGAGAATGCTGTCGATCAACCCACAGTGAGGAGACGGAGAAGAGTGTACAGACCCAGGGTAACCTACCAGGGGCTACATGAGCTGGAGATAGTGGAACACTATAGGGTGGACAGGGACCTCCTACAGCAAATTGTAGAGCTGTGCTGGCAATGCCTCACACACAGAACTAACCGAGGGGAACCCATCACAGTGGATACCAAGTTATGTGTAGGCCTACGAATACTAGCCACAGGTACCTTCCAAAGGCCAACTTGGGATATCATGGGCATCTCACAGGCATCAGCATCCAGGGTGCTCCACCAGTTCCTGGATGCCATGTCAGCACATGCCAGTGAGCATGTATATTTCGCCGACACCCTTGAGGCATTAGCCAGCAATGTGCATCTCTTCCACCAAATAGAAGAATACCCTGAGGTAGTGGGTGCCATAGACTGTACACACATACACATCAAAGCACCACCCGGTGAGCAGGGTAGGGTCTACATCAACTGCAAGGGCTTCCCTCCATCAACTGCCAGGTCGTGTGCAATGCCCAGGGCATTATAATGAATGTGTGTGCTGGCTGCCCTGGAAGCTATCATGACCCCCACATCTGGCATCTGACACAGCTGTACCAGAAATTTGCCAATGGGGACATCCCATACGGCAGCTAGTGGGGGATGCTGGTTACGCACTGGAGCCATGGCTGATGGCACCCATCAGAAATGCACACACACCCGAACAAGAACTCCATAATGAGGCACACGCACGGACCAGAATCATAATAGAGAATGTGTTTGGGATGCTCAAGTCATGGTTCTGTTGCCTGGACATGTCCAGTGGAGCCTTGCAGTACTCAACAGCTACATGGACCCAAATTGTCATCGTATGTGCCATGCTACACAATATGATCCTGTGGAAACAGCTGCAGCAGGAACAACATGGGGCAGGGCCACACATCCCCCCACCATTGCCTAGGCATGCACAGGCACAGAGTGACTCAGAGCTGGAACAACCTGAGCTGGCCCCAGTAGGCAGAAGGAGGTGTGCCCAGTATGCCCTGGCCTTGGCAAAGAGACAATGCATAGCACATATGCATAGCACATACACTGACACAGTAGGGACCCAGGGAATGACACCTCTCTCTGGATCGCACATACAGTAAAAAGGATGCCAAACATGACACTACCTGTGCTTAACCATGTATAGGGAGTGTACTATGTGCATCCAACTTAGGCAGCCCTCCAGCACCATCCTCAATACTGGTACACTCACAAGGTGTCACTCTTCATACCAATTGCTGAATGGAGTAGTATGTGTAGTTGCCTGTATCTATGGTATGGATGTCAGCATTCAAGGGAATCTGGTGGCTGATTGGGATGCCAGCAGATAGTAGACACCTCTAGTGGCAGCATGATATCTGTAACAAATACTGGTGTCACCATAGTAGCCTGTACTATACAAGGTGACAAAATCCACTGCAGGAACTGTGCCGGGCCACATGGGTGTCGATATGACACACACATGCCAGTCAGGGAGGCTCACATACCCAACAACATTCTCAGCCAGCAGGACAGGTGTAGACAACCATAAACAAAGGCTGTGCTAAGACCTCTGATTGATGGCTATGGAGAAGATCCCCCCAGACCTACAGAGACAGACTACAACAGGTCAGGCAGTGGGATGTCAGTTCAAAAGGGTAGGAAGTCAGAAACTGATATGTAGGTCAAGCAAACCTAAGAGCTGTAGTACACTGATATGCCTTTAGGCAGCATGATAGGTTAGGCTACAGAATGAAATGGAGTACCTGACATACTAGTACAGTCATAGCAAATGTGTGTCAGGTGTACCCCCCCCCCACTCCTGTGTCGAAATGTAGAAACAGTCAGGTGTGCCCCCCCAATCCTATGCAGAAATGTAGTAACAGTCAGGTGTGCCCCCCCCCAGTCCTATGCAAAAATGTAGTAACAGTCAGGTGTGCCCCCCCCCAATCCTATGTAGAAATGTAGTAACATTCAAGTGAGCCCTCTATTCTGATGTAGACATGTAGCAACATGCATGTGTAGGTATAATACCAGTGGAGCATAGATGACCTGAGCTGGCCAAGGTAGCATGATAGATTGTAGCATATGTACAATATGCAGATGCATGTGCTAGTTTGGTGTGTGTTACATATTGTGTGAGAGTGGTCAGTATGTATGCATGTTGAGGTGTGACCTGGTGGCCATTGCCCACTACTGATGATGGCAGGGCCAAGCCCTCACAACCACAGTGCCAAAGACGATTCCCCTCGCATTAACACATGTTAGCAGTAAGCCATTGTAAATGTATGTTGGTAATTTGTGTCACCATCTGAAAGATGGACATGGCATGACTGTTGGCCTAGATATACAAGCAGTACACAGGGAAAAGTACCCCAGCCATACAGTATATAGTGTGTAACTGTGAAATGGATGCACCCTTGGAACTGCACATACAGGTATGCACTACATTATCTGGGCTTGTAGTAAGGAATGCCAAAGTCATCTGTCCAAACACGTGCAGATCACAAAGGCAATAGCACTGATGTAATGGGAAACAGCTGATGCCCCTCCACAAGCCAGCATAACTGGAATGGCCCATGCATATCTCTGAGTCAGATGCAAGTAGTGTCCATAGCACACAGGCACCCAGCTCATACAAACACCACCCACAGGTACCTTCCTGGTCATATCCCTGCTGTTGAGAAGGGGTACAATATAACCCCCACCAGTGTATGGCAATAGTGAAAGAATGCAGCATGCAGTGCAGGTGTCCTATGCCAGTGTGTCCCTAGCTGTAAGTAGCACCCTGCCAACATACATACCACCTGATCAATACTGATACAAAGTATTGGTAGGAGCACCTAGCATGCCTACCCTGTTATCCCAGGGGAGTATACTGTATGGCAGTCTAGGAAGGTAGGATTGACAGAATGCAACGGCCTGCTACAGCTGGCCTGCATCACCACCAAATGGCCAACAGACGTCTGCCAAGGCCTGCGTCTCACCCGTCCTGCCAATGTATGTTATGTAATGGACATCCACATAACAACAAAACACACCCCACACAAGCCATATGTAAGGTCAAGTAGACAAACCACAGTAATATGCCCACCATGTCTCACTGCATGAACTGTGGACCAACACAAAAACACAGCTGTGATGAGGTGATAACTATAGGTCAAGTATCCACGAAGGTATACATAATGTATGGATGAGGATAGAATAATACAGATGGGGGTGGGAGCATGGGCATCATGGAATGTGCAAGGTCCAACAAACACAGACTTGTGCACATACTATCCCTGGCTGCAAACACAATAATGGGTGGCTACAAACCTGTCCATACACCGCAATAGGGGCAATGTCCTAACATATGACCTCTGCCGCCGGGTAACCTGTGTGAATCTGTACAGCTGTGAGGTATTGCCACAGCAAGATAAGGCCATACTGTCATGTTGATGGATGTACAAGTATGGGATCCCCTGCCAGCACTGTACCAAGGTGCTGAACTAGATACACAGACCCAGCAGCAAGTGTCTACAGCTCCGCCCAAGAATGGCATAACCTGCCATGAATATGTAGGCATTTGAACACAATACTGGACACAGCTACATTCACCCTCTGATCCCCAGTATATCACTGTGAATAAATTTGTCCACCTGACAGAATTTGAGGGCATAAAACATCACAGTGTATAACAGTACACGTCTGAATATCTCTGCTAACACCAGTACCATGTAGCAGAAGAAGCACAGACACAATCACCTACGGTACACACTATCCCTTGCACAGTTTGACCCCATATTGCCAAATGATCAACAGATATCCTGCAGACACAGTTTGCTACCCGTAGGTGTACAATACAAAGGTCTACACTGGAGTACAAACTTCCTAGAATGGATCCACACATTCAATACAGAAGGGCATACTGGGCATGCTCACACACTTAAACAAATGAAGCCCATGTCTGCCAACAGCAGTGGATCATGCATATCTGACAGGTGCAGATGTTAGTGTGTACACTCCTCAGTATGCACCAGACATGCTTTGCACACACATTGGATAGGAATACACAGATATATCTAAGAACAACACACTATAATATGCCAAAAGTACACATACATAGATGTGTGAAAGACAGTGACAGTGACAAAGAGCTGTCCATCATGAGGCCTGTCCCACCCAGCACACAGCCAAATGGCTACAACCACATGATGTGTAAATGTCACTCACTGTAGAAATTAACCACAGGTATCCCTCAGCATTACAGACTGTCTGGAGCTAGTGCTAGTCATGCAACATGACTGTACAAGCCAGTAGTCATCTAGCAGTTATATACACATACCTGTGGAATATAAACTTGCATGTGCCTGATTGTGGTGTGTCTACCTGTAGATGAATGGTGTATGGCCCATGCACGCACACTGGCCACCTATAGCCCTACTATGACAAGGCTGGTGATGTCATTCACTTTGGAATACACGTTTGGGAAAAGAATAGCACAGTAGTCTCTGTGGTGTGTCCTATAACTGCATAATGCTGTAGTGTGGTAAACTAGTTAGGTAGGAGTTCTATTCACAGACCTAGCAAGTGTGGATGTGTGTGTGTGTGTGTGTTCCTTTATCAGGGTAGGGAGCAATGCTTTAAGACCATTCACAGGCACTACAACCTCCATTGGCCTACTTTGTCAAGTCTGCTGATGTCATCAACTATAAAATACACCCTTGGGGAAAGAATAACCCAGTAATCTCTGTAGTGCATGATGTAACTGTGTAATACTGTAGTGTGATAAACTAGTTAGGTAAGAGTTCTATTCCTTGACATGGCAAGTGTGTGTGTGTTCCTTTATCAGTGTAGGGAGCAATGCTTTTGAGACCATTCTCAGGCACTACATCCTCCATTGTCTTACTTTTCCAATCTGCTGATGTCATCAACTGTGGAATACACCTTTGATGAAGAAATCACCCAGTAGTCTCTGTAGTGTGTGTTATAACTGCGTAATGCTATAGTATGATAAACTCATTGGGTAGGGGGTTCTATTCCCAGACATGGTAAGTGTGGATGTTTGTGTATTCCTTTATCAGTGTAGGGAGCAATGCTTTTGAGAACATTCTCAGGCACTACAACCCCCATTGGCCTACTTTGCCAAGTCTGCTGATGTCATCAACTGTGAAATACATCTTTGGGGAAAATAGCCCAGTAATCTCTGTAGCACGTGCTATAACTGCATAATGCTGTAGTATGATAAACTAGTTAGGTAGGAAATCTATTCCCAGATATGGCAAGTGTGGAAGTTTGTGTGTGTGTGTGTGTGTGTTTGTGTTCCTTTATCAGTGTAGGGAGCAACACTTTTGAGACCATCCTCAGGCACTAAGACCTCCATTGGCCTACTTTTCCAAGTCTGCTGATGTCATCAACTGTGAAATACACCTTTGGGGAAGAAATAGCCCAGTAATCTCCATAGTGCATGCTATGGCTGCATAATGCTGTAGTGTGATAAAGTAGTTAGCTAGGAATTCTATTCCCAGTCATGGCAACTGTGTGTGTGTGTGTGTGTGTGTGTGTGTGTGTGTGTGTGTGTGTGTGTGTGTGTGTGTGTGTGTGTGTGTGTGTGTGTGTGTGTGGTCATTCATATCCTGTGTGGAGGTGGCTGTGAAACAACTGGACTCATTGAGGAGTGGAATTTGTAATTTTCCTATATGGTGGCCATATTAAATGTTACAATGTCCACCTTACAAGGATAACAGATGTCAATCAGATGAGAGGCTGGGGTGCCAATCTATACCCCTACATGTGATACAAGGCCTGGTGACCAAAGTAAGCAACCCTAGTATTACCCAGAGTACACTCTGAACCCATGCTTCATACACAAACACACTTGCCTAGACAACTGCTGCTATGTTGGTAGTCCCTGCATATTGTTCACAGATAGTAAGCATGGTGTGATTGCAGTGGGCTGCAGAGGGCATGGCACCCTGTCCATTATACAATAGGCACATAATTGCAGACAGTGCGCCTTCACTATATTCCCCACTGCATGCCTGCAATATCTGTGGTGCCATCAAATGTGATCAACAAAGGACATACCATGCCTTACACACATGCCCTGCATGGACAGATGCCACTGACACCAGGCAATACCTGTATCATGCTATCAATGCAGGTGCAGGGTCAACCTGCGGTCCATTAGTAGGTCCTGCCACAAGAGGTCAGGATTGGCACATCTGATAACAGTCTGTGTTCACAGCATAGGCCTGGTAATCCAGGTATACTTCCACATGTCACTGTACATGAATATGGGATGTGTGCACATCACAGATACCGTCCATGTCATGGACTATAGAACACATACATGGCAAGCATTGCACAGCAGTGGCCACACACAATAGTAACCCAGGTGATTGAATGGTGAATACAATACCCATGTGTGTGGGGCATTCCAAATACTACACCCCTGAGCCACACTGCAGACCATTGTCATGTGGCCTGATGCCAAGGTATATCCCTTACCTAGCCTTGTACAGACCTCTGGCACAAAGTTATGGGTACTCAAGCTTTACTTAGAACTCTGCCTTATCCTAGTAGGCATTAAGACCATCATTTCTTGTAGCTGGAGTTGTGTTGGCATATTCAAAGTTATGCTGAGTACCCATAATTGCTCGCGCGCGTGTGTGTGTGTGTGTGTGTGTGTGTGTGTGTGTGTGTGTGTGTGTGTGTGTGTGTGTGTGTGTGTGTGTGTGTGTGTGTGTGTGTGTGTGTGTACATACATATATTTTTAACTGTGTCACTTTTAAAACTACAATGATATACAGTGTTTGATCAAATGAACTGGTATGCCTGCAGACAGTGGCGGCTGGTGACTTCAAATTAAAGGAGGACTGCAAGAGACAGCTGAATGGGTGGGGCCAATGGGAAGGGGTGTGACCAACTAGAAAGGGGTGGAACTATGCTCAAAACCACAACAACTGGAGCTTTAATTAAATACGCTGCCCTGTGTGCCAAACTGTCATTATGAGAGTCCAATCAAGACAAAATATTTCAGCGCATTGGGTACATGACAACCTACTTAATATCTAGATGGAAACACAAAGGTTGTGAGGCATGAAAAAATAAATTGCTTTTTAAATACATTACTGGAATGCCAGTCAAAATCAAGCATAAAAAAAAACAAACAGCACTCAGCTCAAACCACTTCTCCTTGTACTGCAGTTCTAATTATAATTTATATTCAGCTTTATAAAATTACCAAGTAACATGCTGAAAGTAGCAATCTCTGTGATACCCCCACTTGTAAAAATGTTTCTTATCCAAAAAGACCTGCTGCCTGACAACAACTATCTACTTGTTTCATGGAGAACACATAATCAAAGTAAAAAATGAACAGCGAACAAGAAACAAGTTCAAGATAAATTGCTTAAAGGATTACTGCACAAGTTATGGACCACACATGATAGATTGGCATTCTGTTTAGTTTATGGATAAAGCCTGCAAAGATAGCTGCAAGTCTCCAACAAATGTAACGAGCTTCTGAAAATACTGTAATCCTGTCCTTTATTACAAATGCTGTCATATGCATTTCAATACCTAAGGCTTATTCATTATCTAGTTATGTAAATATTCTCTACATGGCAACAATGAAAAGGCTTTCAATGTTGGTAATTCTTTAACAGTATGCTTATTAAAGCTTACTTTCATCTTACAATCTCCGACAAGCTTACCTGATGGTCATTAAAGCATTGCTACTTTAATACAGTGCAACAGGGCACTGCAACAGCATGCATTTTCTGAATAATAAGAAGCATAAATCAACAGTATAAAAATATTACAGAAAACCAGAACATTCTGCAAAATCAAGGACAGATGAAAAGCCACATTCATAATTGTGGTCTACCTTGGATGGGGGAATACTCTGCACACTTACACTGCATAACTGCTCCTTGCCTTGCTTGGACACATCCAGAGCCACCACAATGGGGAGTGGTGTGCAACAAGTAGGTCACAGTTTGAAATGTCTCTGGCTGATGGTGATGGCTCTGACACTCATACCTCTCAATCTCAGAGCAAGAAATCTGGACAAAGCCATAGATAGAAGTGGGACACAGACCCAAAAATAAAGACAATCCCCGGGATTCATGAAGCTCGGCGCAAGGCCGGTGTAAGGCTTGCGCCGGCGGTGCAGTGAATAGTTGGAGTAGCAGCGCCATATGCATAGTAATGAGTGCGCGCCGCAACCACAGACACGTGCATAGGGCACGTGAGCGAGCCCAAGTAGGATGCGTCCGGAGGAGTGGCTAAGCCGGCAGGCGATGAGCAACCTAAAGTGCTGACTTCCACGGGCCGCCCGTAATAGTAACCGCACCAGCCAGGGCCCGTGGAGAATGAAACGCACGCAGAGTATGCAACATAGTACCCGTCCCAACAAAACGGAGAAGCAAACACAACCCACGACCCCTAAGTGTACCAGTCCAAGGAACAAAGGATACACGTAATACCGTGTCCGTCCCGCAATGCACTGTCAGTGGGCATACCCAGTGAAGGTGTACCGCAGCATATCAGCGCGCCGCACCGACATAGAAGTAGCGACATGGGCATGGTCACCAGGGTTACCAACTGTCCCACTTTGCTAGGGACAGTCCCTCTTTTGACAGTTGTGTCCCGCAAAAAAATTGAAAAATGGCAAATGTCCTGAGATTTTAGGACAAAAATATTTCCTCTATACACCTTAATAGTAGCATAAAACAATTATTTTGTATTTGAAACACATACATGTTATAAGAAACAGAATAAGCAACCCAAATGCTATAAGAATAAGCGTTTATTTTGGCAAAAAAGTGAAGTTCTTTCATCTCTACTTGCTGTGGGTATGTTTTGTCCTGCAAAATCCGATGTTTCTACAAAAGATGTCCCACTTTGGGCATTGGAAAAGGTGGCAACCCTAATGGTCACCAGCAGTAGTGAGAGTACACAGCCGGGTAGCCGTGTCGATATAACAACAAGAAGGAAACAAGATACCCTATACACAGGCAAACATGTGCATAGCAACATGTACCACACCCAGCAACGTGCTCGTCGCATACACAGGACGGCGTATGTCTAAGCGTAATATCCAGAAGCAGAACTCATGCATGCAAATGTAATACACAATAGCCCCATCATAGCATGTATCCCGCACCCATGTACGACCGTGCACCCAACCCAGCTAGCAGCCTTGCGCAGCTACACACCTACACACAATGGGCATACCTGAAATGTGGTAAGAAGTATTGTCTTAGGCAGTGCCACGCGGGCAAATATGTACCCCACATGTTAACAACCCACCTCAGGTACAGATATGCAAATGGCTGCATGTGAATGTGTCAGCAGAATGTGTACATCCCGCATGTAGTACGGACCCATCCAAACCCCATAGGCGTGCACACGCCACGGTGCACATAACTGTACACATCTGGACAAGGCGGGATGTTCAACCACCGTACCGATGATTAGCTATGCAGACATGTCAAACACATATAACGGAACATCTGCCTACCAAACAGGATGCCCTAACAGGGTGCCACAGGCACAGAAGGGGAAGGTGGGACATCACATGTTGAGAGTAGCGTAGCCGGACGGCCAAACACCCACGGCCAACGCAAAGGACGGAATAACAGGCATATGCCCGGATGGATGTTGTTAGAAAAATATATATATAAACACATATGAAGTGCCAGTTTAGAAGCAAATAGTATATAATGCATTTTATTCTATTTTACAGTATGGCAGTAGAAATGATCTTGCATGTAATTGCCTGAAGCTTAGCTGCAGTGTGATTGAACTCTGACCCTGGCAGTAACCAGTTCAGCAGGCTTATGTCTTTCAGCATTAATTATCTGCTGGGTTAGAGAAAAATAAATGTATGTACATGTATATCTTTCTTCCTTCCACTGAGGAGGATGGCCTTGTGAGCTCTATCGAAGATAGAGTACAACTCCTTACCAGAGAGACAAAGGAACGTATTAAGAAATGAACTGACTATTGTATTTGAACAGGCCAGGAACCTTGAAAGAGCAACATTTACAGAAGGACACTGTTATTGACCAGGTGCCTTGCAAGGCTGTGTTATTCTCATGGGAAAACATTTTAAAAGCATTACCTCAGCACCTTCGTATGAATAGAATATTGCGGACTATAGTGATGGAAATGCCCTGTGACTGACCACGTCAGTAAGGTGGGCAAAAGCTGATTGTAAACACTATATAAACAAATTGCTTCCTGTATAGAGTCAGACAAAACTCTTATACTTGTACTGTATAGTTTTTTGCCTCCTGGTGTACACTAGTAAAACGTTGTGAACCTGAGCTTCCTGTGTTATTGACTGTCATTTAGAAAAGCCTACTGATGTTTACAGTTTGATTTTAACAACTTATTTGACATTGTGGTCCTTCTTAGCCGGAATTCCCTTGGTAAGCTACAGGTCAGAGTGCATGGGTGGTAATAAATCTGTGCAGGAGAAGTTGCCTAAATGGTTCTTCTTGAGTGAAAAGACCTCCGACTGAATTGTTGTGTGTAAAGAGGCTGTCCACTTTCTGATCTGTGGCTGAAAAGTGGAAAACTGGATCCCAAGAAGAAAACGTGCAGTCATAAACGGGAGGCTCAGGTAAGGAGAGTTTCCTTCTTTGTCTCTGTTGTAGATCAGGGACCAGGTTACATTGTGTTGTTGTTAAGATTTGTGATAGCAGGTCGAGAATGAATTGAAGTACTGTTACATTTGGTCATAGATCAGGGGAACACAGAGCAGAGTAAACAGTCATTCTAGACACTACAGTGGATACAGGGAAGGAGATACCACGTGGTACGAGAGAAGGGTTATGTAACAGTCTTTCTGAAGACATGGGAAATCAGTGCACTAAGAGATCGCGAGATCCGCCCTTGACGGATGATGCGAAGTATATGCAATTGCAGAGAGCAGATAATGTGAGATATTTTGCAAAATGGGTTAATAAATATGACTTTGATGGTATATTAGACAAAATATCGTTAGTGAAACTTTTGAAACACTTAAAATGTGACGCAGATGGTCAGGCGAAAAAACAGCGACAGTTGGGTATTCCTCAAGCACATAGGTGGATTGAGGAAGTGAACCGAAGGGAACAGAAGACTAAAAATGCAAAAGCATCATACTTAGACAAAGAAGATAATAATACAGTAGTAGCGACTGCCCCTCCCCCTCCACCCCCTCTGATACCTCATCCAGGATATGAAGCGGGAGGGCAGGCTGGTCCCCCCCCACGTTATCCTGTGGCAACAGAGGTATTACAACAACCATTTGTAAGAGAAGCTATTGAAACTAGATCCCGAACACGTAAAACACCTAGTGACACTCAACTAAGAAGAGAGTCACTAGAAGAGAGTGAGGAAATCTGTCAATTAATTGAAGTACCGAACCCTCAGGCAGGACAGGAAGGCCAGGACCCAACTCTCCTAGTGTATAGACCGTGGACACCGGAAGATATCCGGAAAGCTACGGAGGGAATTCCCCATCTAGAAAGTAATCATGAAAAGTTTATACAACATTTACAAGGTATGCGAATGAGTTACCACTTAAATGGGGAAGAAGTAGAGAAGGTGATTAGACAAATTATAGGTCCAGACTGGCACATGGTTTGTGGCGTCTGGAATGCTCGTGACACGCAACTTAAACCACTCCCACATAGTGACGCAGAATTAGACACCACGTTGAAGGGTCTTACGGACCGAATTACTGAAAAATGGAAACCTAGAGCAGATTGGACCTGTATTAATCAGTGCATACAACAAGATAATGAAACTGTAGATGGATACTATGGTAGATTATTAGAATGTTTCAATAACCATAGTGGTATGCCTATTCCTGCAAATCAGAAAATGATAGTTCATATGAACAACAGTTGAAAAATGCATTTTTGAAAGGTTGCATTGCCCCTATCAGTAGCTTTATTACAAAGCATATGATAGATCACCGAACGAGTAGGCTACAAGCCTTACTGGAGTATGCTAGGCATGCTGAAAGACATCTTAACAGTAAGAAGAAAAGAAGATGCAGGTCTTCACAGCTGAAGACGGAGCAGAAGTCTTTGTAGTACAGTCAGGTAAAAAGGGTAAGAGAAACACTCAGGGCAATAAACGCTCTGACAGAGACTCGGAGGTGTCTGAGGAAAGAAAGAGAAAAGGTGAGTGCTTTAACTGCGGGAAGAGGGGACATTTAGCAAGGGATTGCAGGTTGAATAAAAAAACGTCTACGGAAGGGAAGGATAGGAGTGATGAGGATTGACTATATGACAGTCATAACGTTCAACAGTCATCAGGAGAGACTAATGGGCAGGGAGAAAATGTAAACGCAGTAGAAGGAATAAAGGAAGTGCAAACAGATGTAGAAAATTAGGAAAACGAAGTTTTAGAATCAGCCTTGTTGAGCTTGGAGCTCTATTTGGCGGACACAAAACCGGAAGTTACACTTCTGGTGGAGGGGAAGGAAGTGAGATTTCTGTGTGATTCAGGAGCATCATGAACTTTGATACACCCTTCAAAGTTACCGGAGCACTCAGTATCACCAGACTACATATTAGTGAAAGCAGCAAACGGGCAGCTATACAGGGAACCACTTTCCCATGATATAGCAATAACTGACCCTGTTTCAGGTATGACCCAGAGAAGTAAAATAGTACTTTCTGCAAAATGTCCAGTAAATTTACTGGGGAGAGACCTTATGCAGCTCTTTGGCATAGCAGTAGTTCCTACCAAGAAGGGTATGGAGGCACAAAGGCAAATGGATACTTTTGTGGTGCGATCGGAGGGTGAATCCTATTATTGGTACAGCCAGGACCTCGTCACGACTGGTCCAGGGGCAGTAACCGAGGAACTGATGAATGTAGCCATCAGTAAGGTACGCTCCCTTCACATTGATCAGCAGCATTTGTTACATTGTACTCTGTACTATTGTAGTACACCAGGACCTGATAAGGAATATGAGCAAACATTGTGCAGACATCCTGCCAATAGACTAGTGTTACGAACCTTGTACTGGGATACTGAGGGAAATAGTGTGCTGAGTTGTTCATTACCTCAGGAATTCATGGGACTATATAAGTCCAACAGGCCACCGCATGTCAGTGTAACCAAACATAAAAATGTCAGATGGGTGGACCTGGGTGAAAAAGTGACAAGATGGGAAAGGCAAATCGACTTAGAATTGTCAGAACAGGGAATACAGAAGCAAAACTTAAATTGGCTAATGCAAGCACGTCCAGCTGTACACTTACAGCAGAGTGAGGACAGCTGATTGGTGTTCCTGTTAAAAGAAGAAGAGAGAGCCTTGTGTGACATACCAAGCACTCTTTGGTCAACAGGGAAATCAGATGTAGGGCTTATTCGGACAGCACGTCCAGTAACCATTACACCGAAGTCAGCATTTAGACCACAAAAGAAAAAATACCCTTTGAGGAAGGATGCAGAGCAGGGAATCAAGCCTATCATAGTGGCACAACTCAAGAAAGGGATACTGGTAGAATCTTTAGATTCACCATGCAATACCCCTCTATCTCAGGTTAGAAAAGCAAACGGGGAATGGCGGATGGTGCAGGATTTACAAGCTGTAAATCATGCAATAATACCTAGGGCACCGATGGTGCCAGACCCACGCACTATATTGAATGATTTGAAGCTGCAACAGAAGTATTTTACCATGGTAGATATAAGCAATGCTTTCTTTTCAATACCTATACATCCAGATAGTCAGTATTGGTTTGCTTTTACATTCAGGGTAACAGATACACCTATACTCGGCTACCGCAGGGATACTGTGAAAGTCCAACAATATTTGCACAGGAGATGGCTAGCAACCTGGCGGGGTTTACTCCACCCGGGGGCAGTCAAGTTCTACTTTATGTGGATGACATCCTGCTTGCGGCCCCTACCCAGCAGCAATGTAGGGAAGCTACAATAGCATTATTGAAATATTTAGCAGAACAGGGACATAAAGTAAACAAGCATAAATTGCAACTTTGGAGAATACAGGTCAAGTACCTGGGATATGTGGTATCCAAGGAGGGTAGAACATTAGATGAAGATAGGAAGGCAGCAATTTTACAAGCACCCAAGCCAACTACCAAGAAGGAAATGATGTCCTTCCTGGGGATGACTAACTTTTGTCGAAGCTGGATACCAAACTATGCTTTGGAATCGGCTGTATTGGCTGCTTTAATCTTTAATACACCTATGGCAGCACATGATATACTACATTGGACTCCAGTAGCAGAAACAGCTTTCTGCAGACTAAAACGATTGATAGCTTCATCATCAGTTTTAGGGCTCCTGAATTATCATAAGAGATGTTTTCAGACTGTAGATTGTAAGCAGGGATATATGACGTCAGTCTTGACACAACAGCATGGAAGTAAGACACGCCCCATAGCTTACTACTCATCGCAGTTGGACCCAGTGGCACGGTCATTGCCACATTGTGTACAGGCAGTTGTTGCAGCTGCTATGGCAGTACAGGCTTCGGCATCAATGGTATTATTCCACCCTCTCACTTTGAGAGTGCCTCATGCAGTTGCGATAATTTAGCTGCAAGAGAAAATAGCACTCCTGTCCCGTGCTAGACATCTGTCTTGTATGACCATACTCCTGAGTCAACCTCATATGGTGATTGAATGTTGTACAACATTAAATCCATCAACGTTACTTCCGACTCCTGTGGATGGCACACCACACAGTTGCCTACAGGAAATGGAGCAAATAACTTTACCCAGACAGGATCTTACTGATATACCCTTAGATGATGCAGAGGTGACATTTTATGTGGACGGATCATGTAGAAAGGGTCCTACAGGAAAGAATCTAGTAGGTTATGCAGTAGTTACTGATATTGAGATTGTAGAAGCCCAACCCCTGCAGCATAACTTGTCTGCTCAAGCAGCAGAATTGATAGCTTTAACATGTGCTTGCACTCTAGCGGAAAACAGATGTGTGGACATATATACTGATAGTCAGTATGCTTTCTCTACAGTGCATGTTTTTGCACAGCAGTGGAAGAATAGGGGAATGATAACATCCACTGGTAAACCGATTAATCATGCGCAATTAATCTTGAATTTATTAGATTCCATTCAGTTACCTACTAAAGTAGCTATTTGTAAATGTGCAGCTCATACAAAGCAACAGGATAAGATTCCGAAAGGTAATGCACGAGCTGATGCAGCTGCAAAACAAGCAGCCTCACACTCAGAAACTTTCTTTTTGAATGAGGAATTACAACCCTCAGAGATGTTAGATTTAGAAATGTTTAAAACAATGCAAACATTAACTACGAAAGCAGAAAAACAGAAGTGGGTAAGATGAGGAGCAATCCTTGAAGACGGACTGTACATCTCCAAAGAGAAAAAGCCAATATTACCATCTAATTTAATTAGATATGCGGCTGTGTTGAGCCATGGGCAGAGCCATGTCTCAACAGGGGGGATGGTACAGTAAGTTAACAGAATATTCCCACCATACGGAATTACGAACTACACACAAACATTTTGTGCAAGCGTGTCATATTTGCAGTAAACATCATGCAGAGGGAGCATTCCAACCGAAGCGAGGGGGTTTCCCTACACCACCATATCCGTTCCATACTATTTGTATGGATTTTATAGAGCTGAATAAATGTGAAGGGAAGAAATACTGTTTAGTGATTATAGATATGTTTCAAAATGGGTAGAAGCTTTCCCAACCAGGAATCCGGATGCAGCAACAGCGGCAAAGGCCCTAGTAAAAGAAATAATTCCTAGATCTGGCATACCGGAAAGAATCTATAGTGATAATGGAACACAGTTTGTGAACCAGACAATCCAGCAACCTGGGAGATTCTTTGGGATTTCCATGAAGAATCAATGCGCTTACCACCCACAGTCAGCAGGACTGGTGGAGAGGTACAATGGGATTTTGAAAATAAGTTGAGGAAGTTGATGAGTGAGGCTCAGAAGAATTGGATTTGCTGTCTACCTCTAGCATTGCTGAGCATGAGAACAGTTCCAAATGTAAAGGGTTTGACCCCCTTTGAAGTAGTATTTGGAAGGGCATATTATGTGCCACAGTGGAAAGATCTCATGCCTGCAGAGCTGGAGGTCGATGGCTCATTAGCCAGTTATATGAAAGGATTGTTAACCAATAAGATTGTTTTGCAGTTAAACTCTTTTTCAGATAAAGAACAAACGAAGACGGACGCAGTGCTGACTCCAGGATCCTGGGTGTGGTTGAAAGTTATCCAAAGAAATAACTGGACGAGTCCAACGTGGGAAGGTCCGTACCAGGTACTGTTGGCAACGCCCACTGCAGTAAAGGTTGCGGAGAGGTCGTCCTGGGTTCACCTGACCCATTGCAAACCGGTGAAGAATATTCAGTTTTAGAAACATTTCGTAGCCGATATACCACAGAGACAGAATGACCAGGGCCAGAGTGTATAAATATACAAAGCAACCCCAAAGACATTGGTTTACTGTCCTACTGATCATACACCTATTAACCATGTTTGTGGTGACTTTTCTTTTGCTGGGATCTTTCCTGCATATAACTACACAGATATAAATGATGAAACGTTATGAACTGGCCACAGATTGGCATCCCAACTTTAACACATACCTAGCCATGGAGCGTGTGTATGTAGAGACTATGAACATTTCAAATTGCTGGGTTTGTACTGCCATACCTGCAGCATATGGAGGACATTTGATGTCTGCTGTCCCCTTGGGGATAAATGAGACCTGTGAAAATCTACTTTGTGATACAGGTTCTGTGAGATCACAGGACAAAGTGGCACTGTACTTACCTGTTACACAAAAAGGAATTGTTTGTTTCTATAAAAATGATACACTCCAAGTTGTTTGGAGTGATTGTAACATAACTGTGTCTTACAAATGTTATCTAAAAGCCAAAGATGAGAGTACTAGTTGTAGCACGATATAGGAGTCGTATGTAAGCTTAATGAGAACAACATTGAAAGATGTGCAGAAAAATCCTGAATTGTATAAACAGTTGTCTGTTATAGACAGGAAAATGTTTCATTCAGAGTTAACCCGCATCAGTACTAAAGTAGAAAATTGTTATTTTGTTTGTGGGAAAAAAGCATATCAATGGTTACCTGAGAATTGGTCTGGCAGTTGTTTTTTGAGTTATCTGGTTCCAGCCATAAGACATACTGCAGAATTGCCTCTGGGTAAGATATGAAATGTAAGAGATATAGCTCAAAGAACTGGGAACTCAGTCGAGAAACCTACTAATCCAGTGGGTAAAATCGAAGCTGGTTGGAAAGATCATTCATCCGTAAGAGATAAAGGAAAATTGACCCATATGGACTTGAGTGACAGTGTTATATCCTGGGCTGGAATAATCACAGCCTATGGAGCAGTCAAATCAATCTGGGAACTGAGGAAGTTGTCAAAACCTCTCGAAGTAATGAGCAATGCGACCTTTCCGCTCTCGAACTTGTGACTGATGAACTGAATGCAATGAGAACTGTTGTGCTACAAAATCGAATGGCTCTTGACTGCACCCTGGCGGCGAGAGATGGTACGCACGCGCTTATCAAAGAAGAATGCTGTGCGTAAATACCAGACAATAAGCACGAGATCAACGACCACCTAGAGGTAATACAGCAGGTATCAGCCATGGCGGAACCAGGCCCAAACCCACTGACGAACTTTTTCCAGAATCCATTTTGTGGATGGGGTTCAATCCTAATGAATATCTTGATTGCCATTTGTGTTGTTTTGCTCATATTGGGAGCATGTGTCTGTTGTGGGATACCCTGTATGAAAGGATTAGTTAGAGACTTTGTTGACGTATCTGTAACCGAGACTAGGTATCAAGACCTGGATTTGAATCTGTTAATACCAAATGAAATTCTTTCTGAAATGTAAAACAAATGACTTGCCTAGTTAAAAGTTCCAGAAAGGAAGAGGCTAGGGAATGAAATAATGTTGTTTATGTTTCTGGATAGAATAAAAAGCATTAAAAGGATGGAGAATGTTAGAAAAATATATATCTAAACATATATGAAGTGCTAGTTTAGAAGCAAATAGTATATAATGCATTTTATTCTATTTTACAATATGGCAGTAGAAATGATCTTGCATGTAATTGCCTGAAGCTTAGCTGCAGTGTGATTGAACTCTGACCCTGGCAGTAACCAGTTCAGCAGGCTTATGTCATTCAGCATTAATTATCTGCTGGGTTAGAGAATAATAAATGTATGTACATGTATATCTTTCTTCCTTCCACTGAGGAGGATGGTCTTGTGAGCTCTATCGAAGATAGAGTACAGCTGCTCACCAGAGAGACAAAGGAACGATTAAGAAATGAACTGACTATTGTATCCGAACAGGCTTGGAACCTTGAAAGAGCAACATTTACAGAAGGACATTGTAATTGACCAGGTGCCTTGCAAGGCTGTGTTATTCTCATGGGAAAACTTTTAATAAGCATTACCTCAGCACCTTCGTATGAATAGAATATTGTGGACTATAGTGATGTAAATGCCCTGTGACTGACCACGTCATTAAGGTGGGCAAAGCTGATTGTAAACACAATATAAACAAAGCTGCTTCCTGTATAGAGTCAGACAAAACTCTATACTTGTACTGCATAGTTATTTGCCTCCTGGTGTACACTAGTAAAACGTTTTGAAACTGAGCTTCCTGTGTTATTGACTGTCATTTTGAAAAGCCTAATGAGTGTTACAGTCTGATTTTAACAACTTAATTGACAGATGTGTATGTCATAGCATGGGAATAGGCCAAGCCAACCACCACAATCGCCATGTGTACCACATACAAACAGCCAGTAACACGCAGTAGTAATGCATGAAGGCATACACGACTGTGGGAATAGCACAGGACATATGGCACGTGCCAAGTGTAGATGTATGACACAAAACTCCAGGATGGGGCCCCATGCAAAGAGGAACATGTGCCAACCCCACCTCCCACAGATGTACCGGCAGTGAAAACACATGCCAAACACACACCAACACTACCGTCCATCCCACGACCGCAACGGAGGCTGGTCAAAGACCACCATGACGCGTGCACAAACAGGGACACGTGTAATCGTTGCCTTAACACCCCCCCATAGGCCAAAGAATAATAGAATGGACATATGCATGTAATGCTGTGAAGGATGTGTGGTAGTCCTCAGTATCACAGTGGTAGGGACACAGATACACTGTAATCAACCGTGACGTATGTGCACTGTAGACAGCATACCTGCAGGTAATACAGAGGTCAATCACGTGCCATAGAAATATACACATGAGAAAGAGGATAGGGGATTGACAAGTGTAAATGGGACAAACTATGAACATAGGTTCATAGGTCCATAGGTACAGGGTAGGCTATCTACCCAAGGTCAGCCATAACCCTAGGCCATAGTTAGGATTCCTTTGCCAACCTTCCGGTCCGGAGATAAAATGCCTATTATATTGCTGTACCTCTGTCAAGCAGTGACAATGATGTAATCCCTGGGGTATATCTGCAATCCCCCATCCAACGGACAAGATCCCCCTCGAACAAGGCTAGCAAGGATCTCTGCCTCACATGTACTGTGATGTAGATCCACAGCATAGTGAGTGTCTGGGTGACGTATGTGTCACTCCAACACATCCTATCAATGACCGTGTCAAGGTTCACGTCACCTGCCCTTGTGGTTCCGAGGGATGTAGATCCAGTAGGTGAAGCATAGTCATCAAATATGGGTCGACATGGCCTCGTATGTCAGGCACAGGTCAACACCGAACAAGAGGTATGTGACTGAATGGAGCAGGAGTCCTAACAGTGGGGCAGCATAACACAAATCCCTGACACCCTGCATCTGTCTGACGATTAACCTATGGGGCCTTCCCAGCTGCTGTAGGTGTTGGGTCAAATACCCTCCGAATGGGGCAATGTACTCAATCATAGGTGTAACACATAATGAGTACAAGGAGACAATGACCTACCCTGATCTAGATGTGAATCCCTGCACGAACAGGTGGGCAATGTAGAAGTTCTACCGAACCACGATAGCAACGTGTGTCGAATGAATGGTGACCGACAACCTGGGTCCCCAGATCCCTGGTAATTACCCCCGTGCTCAGTGGACTGCCACCCATATGCCGGACAGGGGTGACCTCGTTCTCCTCGACGGGTATGACTTTGCATTACCTGGCATTTAGCTGTAGGCCATGTCCCTGACAGCAGATATACATATCTGGGAGGCCCCTTTGAAGGATATCTGTGCCAGATGTCCATCCCACTATGGCACCCGGTTCGCAGTCATCTACAAACAATGTCAGCCATAACACCCCTGTGTGTGCCTGTACTGTGGAAATGTAGATGTAGAAAAAGAGTGGACCCAGGGCAGAGCCCCGTGGGACACCGCCTGCGACAGACAGTAGGTCCGACATGCTGCCAGCAACTATGACCGCGTGGGTCGTGTCACCCAGCCAGTTTGCAACTCATCCTGCGATGTACGTGTTCACATCCAAGCCGATGGGTTTATCAATGATACCCGAGGGGGGTATTGTGTTGAAGGCCTTTGCCAGGTCGGGGTAGGCTGTATGGACTGCAAGACCCCCATCAATGGCCTCGGTGACTGTCCCTAAAATGTCAACCAGGATTTAAACGCATGAACCGCCCCTGACCAAGCCAAACCGGGTTGGATGCAAAGTATGCAGGTCCCCTATGTCGTCATCTACGAGCCGCAGTATGATCCCTCCCCATGTCTTTGCAGATAGGTCTCCTCATGGTAATGGGACAGTAATAACCAGGGTCAGTGGAGGCACTGGCCCTGTGAAGTGGGACTACAGTCGCCGTGCGACACAACTTGGGTACGTTACCCGAGGTGAGGCTAGGAATAAACAGCTGTCCTAACTGTGGGTCTAATTCCTCAATGAGATCGTGGAGTACACAGTTGGGACACCAGCTGGTCCCATGGATGCTATGTTCACTACCCTGGAGAGAGCATGTCCCACCTGTGCGTCACAGAACATTCGGGGACCACAAACCGCTGGTACAGACATCTCTCCATGTGGGGGAGGGGTGGAGATGTCTTCACCGAACCTGTCAGCCCGTATGTTGGCAATGTGTGTATGTTCAGTAAACTCCTCATCATTGTGAACCCAATCAGAGCATATGTGTGAGTTACCTCCCAGGTGTCCAGCATAGCAAATGAAGGCTGTATGATTGTCTGCCAGGTCCATGGAGATATATCTGTGGAACCTGCCCCGGACCATGTCATGACAGCCTGTAGCTCTACACATATAATGAGCAAGGGTGTCATACCTCACAAGGTGTCTGCTCTGCCTTGTAGTAGCCACCTCCTCTCATTGTACAGCTTGTGTATGGCTGGGGTACACCACACTGGATGCTTGGCATTGGTACAATGAACCACAGTTGGGTAAGGAATGTCTGATCCATGCAGTCCTGTAGGTACGGTAGGCGGCATATGTAAGTGATGCAGTGGCTGCAGTACTGTTGACCACTGGCTCAGGGTCCTTAAAGGAGACCACAGTAGTGTTCAGAATTGTGAATTCGGCCTTTGAGAAAGCCATGTGTATGGTAACCGGCAACACCCACAGCAACGTATGTCAATAGCAGAAGCCATTGTCCAAATAACATAGATTAACGTCGGTATTACAATATGTATTATTATACATGTATTGACACGTGTCTGCTAATTACACTTGCAAATGGCCGGTAAGACCGGGCCAAAGTGCCCGTGATTTACCTGGTATGGAGGTGTCATTCCGACAATAAAGTGGCGATACTTCCCTACTGGGACCTCTGGGGATTATGTAAAGCGGTTGTTAACCTGCATCATTGGATGTACACCATTTGGTTCCGGTTTTGGAAAACATGGTTTCCGTAGCACCACACACTATGGGTAGTCAAGCAGACATCCGCGATTGGTGAACACACAGCAGCAGTCAAAACCACTGGCCACATGGACACAGTCCGACAAGCTCTGCACTTAACATATGCACATTGGTGTCCATTGTAGGACCCAAAAATGTTCCCGTACGGAATGCGTGCCAGCCTTCATCGTCCAACCACGAGAACTGATAGTCGTGACCACGGCACAGCTAGACATATGCACCGCAAGCGTGTTCAATGTTGATGATAGCTGTCCATGAAATGCAGCACATATGCACAGAAATCCCCAGAGTTCCGAGTCCATAGAAGTGCGTCCACATCCCAGTCCCGCACACATGAAGGATGTGTAATGGGTACTGTCGATTGTTGCAGCCAAGGGATCCTGGGTATGTAGAAACAGGGCTCGGTGTCGTTTGGCAGATAATCCGTTGTCCCGCCCCGTGGGAGGGATGTGGGCGTAGCACCTGCCTTACTCCCCACTAATAATGCAAAGCATCCACCGGAGAATACTAAATGCAGGTGTGAAAGGTGTACAGCCCTATACCAGTGTCCAGTAGGCAATTCTCATGGATGGACAAGCGTACGACCAAGATGGCACCCATAACCGCGAACCTGGTGTAACCACACAGCTGCAGTGAGGCATAACACAGGAAATACAGATAGGGACAACAGTAGACACTCCCCATACAAAGCCAGACCACTGTGCGAATACCGGTGTACACAGCACTCAATCTGCCAGCACCGAAATGGGGATTTTTTAACCCAAAAAAGGGGGTTCCATACGGAAAACAAATGGGTTTGGGGGGAAAAAAAAA
>NC_056741.1:439374695-439508673 GCF_019279795.1 Protopterus annectens | reverse complement strand
GGGGTTCATCACACCAATAGCTGTTCCTCGGTGTGTACTTATGCGCATATCACCTGTGCATCTACTCCATTCGTACAGTACGCGTCGTAACTAGGGCATGATTCGTTCCTCGCCTGGGCGTTGGTTATTTGCACTACCTTCGTGGAGATGGTCTGTATTGTGTTATGTTATGTGTGACTGCAGCCGCTACGTGTGGCATCAGGTACATTTCGCAGTGGTGTTAGCCGTGGATTGTGTGTGCTGGGTATGGTATTATGTTCGACATGTGGGTGTCCCAGTCTTGGCGGCGTCTGTCGATGGCGTTTTGCATTCGGATGTGTAACATAGCTCTTGTATTCCTTTACACAACGGATGCAGGTATGCATCCGCTGCTGATAGTGTTTCCCACGCGAGATGTTGCGGTTATGCCACTGTCATTGACTGCCTGTATGTTTTTGCTGCTATTGCGGCTTGTATCCCTTTGATATGTGCGATGGGGTATATCGGTGGTTGTGGGTGGCGGAGTGCGGGTTGTGGGCCTTGCATTTCTACATACACGGTATGCTTGTGTGTGTGCTCCATCCCTGCCTGGGGAGCTGCAAGTTACCTGTCTGTTGTTCTGGGAGTGTAGGTTTTGTTGATGTCGTCTGGTGTCGGTATCGCCTGCATGTGTGCTTCCTGCATGTATTCCTCCGTCACATCGGTAGTATATCTGCGGCTGTTATGCGTGCCGACTATCCCTTGGCATTTTGTCCGGATATTTACGGTCATTGTGGTCCTGTACTTGGGGCCTGTATGCTACCGGTTGCCACCTATTCGGTGGCGATTGCTTGTTTGACACTCGTAGAACACACAGCGGTGTTTACGGACGATCGTAGCCACGATCGGTGCGGGTAGCACATGCGTATTTCAGCGGTACAAGACTATTGCTGTGTAATGTTGCCGCGTATCGTTTGCAATTAACATATCGGTGCCATAAATACGGTCATGGTTTGTACATCGTCCTTTGCATTTCATGTTGGCTATAGTCCTGTGGTACATTCTGGGACGTTTCGCTTTGCATCGTTTTCATGCCGCCACGCCCTAGCCAGGGAGGGCTCTCAGTACTACTTTGGGGTACTGCTGTACATACGCCTGTGGTTCCTATCCTGTATGCCTACACATGTTATTCCACTCCCCCTGTCACATGTCACCTACATACACCCTTTACAGTGGCACCCACATTACCCTCGCGGAACACACGACACACTCACCGCACACACACAAACTACCGCTGTCACAGGGGCGGTTGCACACAGTACCTCGTTGCCGCATCACCGGCGGCGGTGTCTACCTCCGCCCTCATATCCTAATAATATTACCCGCACATGTCCTGTTACTGTACCGTGGCCTGGCGATCATCCCGACTCGCGATTATGCATTTAGGTAGGTTGACCTTTCCATGGGTGGCATTCCCTGTTCTGTCAACCCTCCCGGATACTCAGGTTGTCATTCACTATGTTTACTATGTAGAGATATCGCGTCTTACTTCTCTGTCACCTTGCATCCCTCTGATTCCCTGTCTTACCTGTTGTACTTTATATATGTGTATGTGTACATATATTTCTACGTGTGTAATGATATCTATCTCCATATCTGTGTATGCACATATGTACATATGTATACACCTTGCAGTGACGTGGCAGCATACGGCAACGCCGTCTGCTGTAGGACCTCGCGTGCGGTTGAGGTGTTGGCGTTCCATGCTCCGCTGGCTGTTGGGTGTGCAGTGTTTGGGTGCTACCTATGTTGGAGTCACACATGGGACCACCCATACGGTACACATTATGGGCGGCCATGTTTGTGTGCCGTCCATTTCACTGTGTGTGCAGGTAGGGAGGTGTCAGTCCATGGGGCCTACGCTGTCAGAGTATGTGCTATACGTTCCCTCTTTGCCAAGGCATAGGCATATTGGGTACGCCTCCGTCTGCCTACTGGGGCTGGCACAGTGTGTTCATGGCTCTGAACGCTCTGTGCCTGTGCTTGCCTTGGCAGTTGTGGCGGGCTTTGTGGCCCTTCACCATTATGTCCCTGCAGCAGCTGTTTCCGCAGGATCATATTATGTAGCATGGCACATACTATGAATATGTGGGCACATGTGCCTGGAGAGAACTGCAGTGCTCCACCGGATGTATCCAAGCACCGGAACCATGATTTCAGCATCCCAAACACATGCTCTATGATTATTCTGGTTTGTGCGTGTGCCTCATTATGGCGTTCTTGCATGTGTGTGTGTGCATTTCTGATGGGTGTCATCATCCACGGCTCCAGTGCATAGCCAGCATCCCCACAAAGGTGGCCTTGTGTGATGTCCCCCCTGGCGAATACCTGATACAGCTGTGAGGCATGCCAGATATGGGAGTCGTGGTAGCTTCCAGGGCTGCCAGCACACACATCCATGATAATGCCCTGCGCATTGCACGACCTGGCAATTGATGGAGGGGAATCCCTTGCGGTTTATGTAGCGTCTACCCTGCTCCCTGGGTGGTGACTTGATTTGTATGTGCGTACAGTCTATCGCACCCAGTACCTCTGGGTATTGTGCCACACGGTGGAAGTGGCGCATATTGCTAGCCAACTCCTCCTGAGATCTGGGGAAGTATATATACTCATGGGCATGTCGTAACATGGCATCCAGAAACTGGTGTAGTACCCTGGATGCTGATGCCTGTGAGATGCCCATTATATCCCTGGTTGGCCTTTGAAAGGTACCTGTAGCCAGTATTCGCAAGCTTACACATACCTTTGTGTCCACTGGGATGGGCTGCCCTCTGTTGTTTCTTGTTCTCAGGCGTGGCCGGCACAGCTCCGCTATTTGCTGTAACGTGTCCCTGTCCACCCTGTAATGCTCTACTATCTCCAGGTCTTGAAGCCCCTGGTAGGTTACCCTTGGTCTGAACACTCTCCTTCTCCTCTGAGGCCTACGGTAGGTTGTCGGCACCCTCCTCCATAACTCCATCTGTCTCTGACACATGCTGATGTATCACGCCACGGCGGCACCCAACATATACATTTTAAAAGTTCCCGTGTGTTTACACCTAAAGTGCGGCATTTGGGAATCTGGCTGTGTGTTGTGTGCATTCACACTTTATACTGTTGTGCTGTATACCCGGTGATGTCATTGGGTGTGTCTGTGTGGCCATATCTGTGGATTATCTTCCGTGTTTTACCGTTGGCACTGCAATGCTGTTGCCTTTGGTGTTACATTACACTTGCCTGCATTGGTTTAGCTTTAGACCTTACCTTACTGTTTCTGCACGTTGCACCTACTATTTCCTGGATTGCATCCTGCAGAGCCCTGTCATGTGTCGTTTCTGGGACATGGCATATCATGCATTTTGTCTGCCGCGCCGTTATGCTACCTCTCTACTTGGCTGTGCTGTATCGGTTCTTCACTCTTTGCAATTCTGCTACATCCCCTACTTTCTTTGCATTCATATGCCTCCCCTTTCCCGTTTTGCGGGTTTCTGCATGCAGAGTTGTCAGCTGCCGCCAATTGCCCTTTGTGGGTTGATTGGTGTTGATTGCTCATTACGACTCCAATTACACTGCTTCCGCATTTCCTCATATTCTCCGCATCACCTTCCTGTATCCGTGGTTGTTGACGGGGCGGCCGTCACATGACTGGGTTGGGGGAACGTAGTCATCTTCGTGCACATGCATCTCTGGCGCGCATTGTGTACTCTCAGTGCATCTATTTCCTCACACGCCGGTCCTGCTGCTGTGATGTGCATTGTACAGCCCATGTTTGCTGGGCTCCAATGTGCTTCCTCCTACAGTGGCACACCCCTCTGTGGTTGACATGTATTCCCTCTGGGCCACTCCTCGGTGTATTACCGCTGCACCGTTTGGTGCAGCCTTACGCCGGCGGGGGTTTTGCGATTCAGTATTATCTGCCTCAATTGCATGGCATTGACTACTAATACATGGTTACGGCGCCGAACACTGCCGCCACTCCTTGGCAACCCTTGCACTGTGGTTGTGGCTTTCCATGCATACTATGGTGTATTGTGGCTGTGAAGCTGATGTGTATTATACTGCTCTTTTATGACATTGTCATATTATTTCATTGTTTCGCACCTTCCGCGGACATGTCCTGGGGTTCTGCTGTGGTTTCTGCGGACATACCATTTATGTCATTATTTACATTTTGTGCATGTTTTCTTTTGACATTCTTGGTGTCTTTCGCCATTGGCATATTGCACCAGTATGATACCTGACGTTGACAGCCTTCTGTTACTCCTATGTCATGTTTGGATATATATAAACCGTTTTTTTTGGTTTACATTGCCGTGCCCTTATGCTACGCCTGCGCCACTTCGTGGATTGCTATATGCCTTCATTTGCATGGTGCAACACCGCACATGGGGTGTTTAACATACCTACGCCGGAGGCGGCGCAACTCAGGCGCACGCCGGTAGTGCACGTGGAATTGGATCATACCTGAATCGCTCGGCGGCCATATCTGGCGTTGTGGCGCCTACGCTATGCGTGCGCCTGGCGCAAGGTTCATGAATCCCGGGGAATGTTTAAATATTGCTCTTATAAACTTAGAAAGATAATAGAATAGGAGTAGGTCTTGCATTAGTATGAATT
Source organism: Protopterus annectens (assembly GCF_019279795.1). Lineage (NCBI taxonomy): Eukaryota > Metazoa > Chordata > Ceratodontiformes > Protopteridae > Protopterus > Protopterus annectens. Next base: position 439,504,059 of record NC_056741.1, on the reverse strand, counting down.
TTTGAAGGGTATGAAATCTGAAACCCAAATGTCTGCCATTATTTTCTAACTTGAATCTTTAATGATTTGGTACTAATTTGCCAGAAAACCACAATTTCATGAAAAACAGACCAAATATGTTATGCAAAAATATAAAATTGCCACACAATACAGCTGGGAACCTGTCAAAGAAGGGACACCTTTTTAAAATTAGTACTGTTAACTTGAGCAACTGACAAAATAAGAGCATCTAAATGTTGTTGTTGTGTCTTTCGGCTTTTCCCGGTTAGGGGTCGCCACAGCGGAACTCTAGTTCGCTAATGATTGGCAGCAGATTTTTACATGCCGAGTTGCCAGCCCTGACGCACAAACTTCAACGAAGGTACACCCATTCACGCATGTCTCCATGCAGAAGATGCTCTAGCTGAGAATCGAAGCGGTCAGAGTCTTACTGTGAGGCGACATAAAAGTTATCTATAACTCTGATCATTTCAGTTATTTATAATTGTAAACCCTCCACGTTTTCTTCCAAAATTGCAATTTTGCAGAGGGATTATTAAGGGGAGAGCAACATTTTGAGCCAAAATTGGAGACAGTTGAGAGGTTTGGATATTCCTAATTCTATAAAGCAATTTATTTACACGTACCTCTCAACCTCTTAATGCAGGAAATCTGGATATGGCCAAATATATTGGGGAACATACAAACAGTACTAAAAAGACAGTTGATAGAATAACAGGTCTTGCTTTAGCATGCATTTTTCTGAAGGTTATGATGTCTGAAACTTAATGTTTGTCATTATTTAGTGATTTCATTCCTAAATGATTTGGCAGAAAACCACAAATTTTATGAGGAACAAACAAAAAATAAGAAGCAAAAATCTATTCATTCTGCAAAAGTATGGACAGTTGAGAGGTATAGTTCAGTCGGGGCTGTCTGAGTTTGCTGCCCCCCCCCACAAAATCATGGTCGAATGGAGCGTTCCCCCCTGCAGCCATTCCAATGTCCCATTCCTTGGTTATTTCGCCCCATTTGCCATAAACACTGTAATGTGCATACTGCTTTACTTCTGCGATGATATGGATTTCATTTGAAAGTTTTATTTTATATTTTACAGCATAAACCCTAATAGATATCTGCTAAACAAAGCAATGCAGTCTCACAATGAAAATAGACTTAGTATTAAACTTCTCTGCCCTTGAAACTCACATTCATTGAAACAGCATTGAAACCCACATTCAAAGAAAATACATTTTGCCAGTGGCAGATAAAGATTAATTTTCGGCTGTTTTCAAATCATAGGCCCCTTGAACATGAAACATACACATGCTCTTTGATACACCTTCCTGACTGTATTAAATTATATTCCTTGTACAATGCAGTACACTTGAACTGCCCAATTCAGAACATTTCCATCATAAAAGTCTATTCAAACTTCAACAGTCCACCAGTATCAGTAAATATGCATGATCTCTGAAGAAGTAAAAGCCATCTAAATAATTCCACATTAAAGAAATCTGTTAACTAATTAAGAGGCTACTGCTAGCAAACAACTTTATATGTCATCTACAAATAAAGTGCCTGTTGCCCTTGAGGAATAAATTGCTTATGTTGCATTAAAAAAGTTATAATGCTAGTAATATCGCAATAGGGAATGGATGGCAAACTGATAACAGGTTCATAGTTACTAAGTATCTTTGTCAAAGAGGACTGTAGCATCCATCCCCTTTAAAACAGAGTACAGTATCAGCAATTAATCTACCTACTGTGGGAGTAGAACCCACAGCCTTCTGCATCAAAAGCAAGTACACTACCTGTTGTGCTATTTACAATATAAGCAAACTTGGTATAAGCAGCACTAAACTTTTGTTCCCCTTGCAGCTCTCAGCTCCTTGTAAAATCTACTCGACACTCAGCTGTATCTCTGAACTTTGCAGCACATGAAATCTGGACAAAGCCAAAATTTATTGGGGGGGGGGCAAAAGCCCAAAAACCAGGGACACATTTTAAACATTGCTTGTTTAATGTTGGAAAGTTGCTAGAATAAAATGCTGCTACTGCACATTTCATTGCCAAGTATTGGACCCACATCCCTGTGTTAAACAGCCAGAGCAACATACCACTATGGCAAATCATCGATTTTGATGAAAGAGAGGAAGACCGAAACTTAAATGGCTACCATTTAATGAATTCAGTTCTCACCATAGCTGTCAACATCTTAGCACAAAACACCTGAACAAAGCCAGTAATGGGGGAATACAGCCCCCAAACATATTCAGTGAGTTCAGTTATCACCATAGCTCTCAACCTTGGCACAAAAAAACCTGGACGAAGCCAATAATGGGGCATACAGTCCAAAAAATAGGGACAAATATCCACTGAGGACACCAAAGCAAACCCACACAAACATAGGGAAGACATGCAGGCTCCACACAGAAGGCACCCCAGCCAAGAATCAAACCAGACAACCCATAGCTGTCAGGCAACACTGCTACCACTGCACCCCTGCACTACTGTCTCTTTTAAGTAACAAAAATACAGAAACCACAGATTTTATGAGGAACAGAACAAATATGAGGCAAAAATCTGCAAATGTTTTAGAAATGGTGGTGGGTAGGGAATTCAGGCTCTTGTCACTTGGGCTCAAGGTACAGGGTTCAAGCCTTATTCTTTACCCACCACCATGAAGCAACTGGGGCATTACACACACACACACCTCCTGATCGTATACCCTACCTGTCTCACTCTGATCCTGCAGCTCCTTAGGCTGGTGTGCAACAAATCCATCCTGCAGCTTCTTGGTCCTCCATGCTGGCATGATCCTGTAGCCTGTGCATACTCTCCCATGAGATCTGAGGAGGCTGGAGCCTCCTGCTATTGGTCCAGACTGCATCGCCCACAGTCTAGACACTATCTGGTTTGTGCATTCATCACTGCACAGATCTCTGGGTTGGAAGGGAGGAGTTTACTCCCTTCCCTATCCTGACTGAGCAGTCTGGAGCTCAGGAATGCCTGAGCATGTGTGCTTGGTGTTCTGGTCTTCCTAACACAGCAGTCAGGAACTAAGCACGCATGCTTGCAGTCTGAGAGATTTTTTATTATTTTCATTTTTAGTTCTACGGGGACTGCGGGGACTGGGGACTTTATTTCACAGGTGGGAGGGCTGCAGTCCCACAGTCCTATAGCACTAGCCGCCCCTGCCTGCAGATCTTCCTTCTATTAAGTGTTACTCAAGACTGTGTTTCCCTTATTCATCAGGTGACCCTCTATCTGTGTAACTTTAGTTGTTAAGGAAATAGTACCTCCTTTTCACACATAACCTTCATGTGGCATTTTCTTGTAGAACTCATTTTATTTTCTGACATTAAATATGCTTGGAATTTAATTTTGTTGAGATGTACACAATATGAATGCATCATTTACTCCTACTGCCTTCTGTTTTATAATGTTCAAGCTGATAATAGTTTAATATTCACTGTTTTTGCCAGATATTCTATCTATAATTCTCATGACCTGCACTGACTGTTTCCTGCCCAGTGGAATACACACACACACACACACACATATGTATATATATATATATATATATATATATATATATATATATATATATATATATATGTGTGTGTGTGTGTGTGTGTGTGTGTCTGTATATGTATATATATAGGTATATATATGTATGTATATATATATATATATATATATATGTGTGTGTGTGTGTGTATATGTATACGTATATATATATTTGTGTGTGTGTGTGTGTGTGTGTGTGTGTGTGTATGTGTGTGTGTGTGTGTGTGTGTGTGTGTGTGTGTGTGTGTGTGTGCGTGTGTGTGTGTGTGTGTGTGTGTGTGTGTGTGTGTGTGTGTGTGTGTGTGTGTGTGTGTGTGTGTGTGTGTGTCTCTCTCTGTATATGTATATGTGTGTGCAGGCTTCTTGTTGCCTCTTCCCACACCACATCCTCTTTTTCTTTTCTAACGCTTCCTATCAGTTTCTTTATGCAAAAACTGGTATTGTAGCAACAGTCAGTTCGAAGGTCAGAAGGGTCATGAACATTGAGTACTCTGAGACATTTCATTATTTTGTGTGCCACTGCTGCTATAATTCAAATAAGGGAGTATCTTTACTAAGTTCTAGTGGTAACTTGATATGCAGACAGCAACAGTTTGTCGGATGGGTGTAATAAAAGTTTGAGCGGAGTATTTGGATATTAAGTACAGGTATATTCCATTGTTCTGCTACATGTAGAACCATGCATTCATCATCCTTGTTAATTGGCAGAGGGCTTTGCATGCATTATGTGGGGAATTAGTAACGTAAAGATGTTCTGGTGTATATCAGTTCCATATCTTTATGAAACTAGATTATTGTTGCTGAAGTTAAGATAATTTAGAACATGCCCTTCAAATGTATAGTACTTTATTTGAATAGAAGAACGGTAAGGAAAGAAATGGATGCAGCACCCCCTATGAACAAATAAAAAATCAGCATCGAGTATAGTTTATACTTCAAAGCTTTAGCAGTTTGAATGTCTAAAGAATGTCACGGTGTGTAAATGACTTATTGCAAAAGTGGTAAGTGTGAACTTTGGCATTATTTTTAGTGACGTTTTTGATATAATTGTTTCAGAATGGGACACCATGATACATTTATTGAATGTTGTAGTATCAGCACCTTGCACACTATCTCGAACTATACCTAGTTATCCAGGCATGATCTCCCAGATTACAAATCCAAACTGAGTAGGTTCAAATGTTTGGAGATGAACTATTTTGTGGTTTATAAGATCCATGCCCTTGCAAAGAAAGCTAGTCAGGCTAATGGGTCAATAGTTTTCACAGTCAGAGGAAGCACTACCTTGTTCTCGGGTCCCTCAAATGCTGTGTTTCTGGCCTTGGAGATGGCATTTATGACCTGCTCTGTAGAGGTGCAAGGTAGGGGACATTTGCTAGGGTTGCCATGAGGTGTATGCAGTGTGGACAGGAGAGTGAAGTTTTCACAGAAGCTGTAAGCCAACTGTTTACCTATGTCCACAGGCTCCATATGTGTGTTAATTTAACTACCAGTTCCGCACTAATCTACGCCTTTCATTTTAGGTTCCATCTGTAACTACTGAATGTCTTCTGGTTGTCCTTTGTTGAGGAAGCTAATTTGTACTCATAGTTTGCTGTGGAGGACTTCACAACAAGTCTTATTAGATAGTTTAAGCTGATAACGTTGTGTATCCATTTTAGTATGGCTTGCCCACTCTTACACTTAGACACTTTCTGTCTCTTATTGTAAAGCCTCTTAATGCCAGTTGTTCATCAGGCAGGTTTGCTCTTCCTTGCAGATCTTGTATGTATGGGTCATATGACTTATGGCCGAGTCAGTGCAGGTATACAGGTGTTCGTATAAAGCAGTGGTGTAGACCTCATCATAGCTGCTAGTTCCATCTTAGGTAGAAGGTGCAGTGAAGCTATTTATACTAGCATCCTAATACATTATAATCGACTTCTGAGGAGTTTTTCAGTTTAGTTGCTGCTGGGGGGGGGGGGGGGGTGGTCAGGTATCATATTTATTTTGAATGGGAATAATTTGAGGTCAGACCTCATGAGGGAGCACCTCCCCTTGGTGTGCTACACTCATTCGCTATATTGCCAAGCACCACATCCATGTTGTTGCCACCCCTTGTGGTGGGTGTCAACCAGCTGGTCAAGGGTATTGGACTTAACAAAGGGGAGTAACCATTGTGCAAGCGAGTTTGACTACAAATAATTTCCCAGTCAACCCGTGGCAAGTTAAAATCACACAAAACCTCAGTGTTCTTATGTAACTGGAAGCACTCAAGTAGATCCCAATAGTCAGAGTGGGTGTCCTGAGTCATGCAGGGGTTCCTGTAGCTGGCAATGACTGGAATACGTGTCCTGCCTACTGTTAAAGGGAAACTCTGTTGTTGCTAAAATGGCATGCCCATGTTTAGTCAAATTAGCACCCGATACTCCTGTCATGCATGGACATGCATGTCATCCCAGGGGTATATTTTCATTTTCCAATCCAGTTATCCAGGTTGTGCTTAAAAAGGGGTAAAGAGGTACTCTGCCTGATGTGGAGAGGGAGTCTATTCCATAGATGGGGGAGTCTGTGTGGCACATCTCTCCCACCAACAACACTTGTTGATGTCACAGACCAAGTTGAGCCCATGTGTGCAGGTTACTTGGAGCTGTAATACAGACCCATTAATTTATGGCACACCAATGCACAAATAACATATAAAATTAATATTAATGGAGACGTTCCTCCATAATTGACATAGGCACTCTGTTAAGCAGCTTTTGTAGAGGTGTACATGTTACATGTGTACATAAATAGAAATACCTCAGACATGAGCAAAAATGCCTTTCTATCCTGCAAAGTTATATTTGTACTTTGACTTAATTTCCAATTCTTATATTTTTCTTAGATTGGCTGGTACTACAATTCCACTTCTTATAAACCAATCAAACATTCTCTCTGAAAGTGGTGTAATTCATCCTTCAGTTTTCTAATTTCTGGTTGGGTGTTGTGCCATGGAGCTGAAGTTGTGACTCTGAAGAGCCTATCGGCCACCCACTTACATGATTGTGAAAAAAAATAAGTGAACGCATAAAGACATGATTAAATAAGAAATGGAAAGTTATGGCACCTTGGACAGTACAGCAGACATGTAGTTGTTGTTTTGGGTAATGATGGACAGACACCATGAAATATTTGTTCAAAGGTACCATGTTATCTGTGTACTTTGCTGGTAGTATTACAGGACTGAAAACACAACAGGGAATATCCAGGAAAGGGAATACCACAAGGTGTAAAGCTACAGTTTGGAGTAAGTGTTGTCATGGAGGGAATGTGCACTTCAAAATGTTTTTAGCCCAATCATGGTAGTATGACAATTGGTGTGTTAACTAATATGTGGTAATGACCCTAGAGTGCCTTTAAAAAGAGAAGTGAGGTGTAAATGCTTACCATCATAAATTGATGTTTTTCTTTAAGCATACAGAATTCATAGGCAGCGTGGACATGTGCAAAAACCATGGTAAGTATAGATGAGGTAAGTGAGTTCATAGGTATATAATAGGCATCTTGTCCAAAAACTGATGTAGATGCATAGCCAGCTAAGCCTAAGTACTGGTGAGTGACTATTGCTCCATGATGAAGAATGACCATGCTGTATATCACACAGACGAGGTCTGATTTCATGGGCCATGTAGCAACACATATAATGCTGGTAGGGTTGATTCCTAGCAGTGTGCCATTCTCAAGGAAGCCAAGAGTGGGGTAGAGTGTCAAAATCCTTGGCTAATGCTAGGTAGGCAGCATGCACAAATTTCCCCTTGTTCAGGCCCTTGATGACTCATGTGAATTAACATGTGTTTCTAATGTAAAAGAAAAGCCACTAACTGTTAATTAGTGTAATGATTTATATATGCAATTCAGCACCTTTTCTCCTGTCTCTCATAAATATTGGTGTTACAACATAACCACAGTTGTTTTTGACAGAAATTAATAGTATTACTGTCAGTAATATGAAAGCTAACTACGCTCAGAAAGACATAGAAGTACAGTTGGAAGGATAAGAAGTACTTAAACACTACCGTATACAGTATATAGAACCTATGGACTCTCAACCTCTGACTATAACTACAGATGAATAAACCTCTAATACGTTTTAAAACAAAATAAGACAATGTGTGTTCCTGCTGCCCTAATTCTAGATATGTAGTTCTTGATGCCACACCTTAATTCTATACATGTGATTTGTTTGTGTGTATACAAAATAATTTAATGGCTTCATGGTATATAAGCAATTTTGATGTAAACTCATAACCTTTTGGTCATTATATTCAACTCCCACTAGCTGTTCTCTACTACATTTCACCGCATGTCCTAAGTCTGGTACTGCTCAATGACTCGTCTTCTTTTTTATCCGAGGCATACTTGCATTTTTAAGCTGACTTCCATGTTCCATAACTTCTCTTTTAATCCCTGTCACATTGCACTTATTTTTTTAGCTTGTCCTTTGATATTAGTATTGTATGTTTCTTCTATTGTGTTATGCTGTAGACAACTTACTTTTATCCATTTATTTTGCTATGTATTTCACAACGAATTCTTTTCCGCCCGATATTCTATACTAACTGCATATCTAACTTTATGTAATCTGGATCTTTTCTCCTCGTTTCTCTGTTGAAAAATGGCATGCAGGCCAGCAAGAATAACCCAATTAACAAATGCAAAATAAATAATTATTCTTGATTCACATTTGAGACTCTTTAGACAGTTTGTGCAAAAGCTAAACCTGTTATTCCATCGCTGTACCTGTAGAGTCCAGGCCCTTGTGATATGTTGTGCAAATGTTATACCTCCAATTCCATCTATGTGCTATTTTTCTAAGTGCAAATGTTTGAAATTATCATTGTTTATGGGCCTATGCCACCAAACATATTTTTGGCTTTGTACAGATGTGTATGTGTGCCCCATATCTCTCAACTCTACTTTTTATCACTAAAGGACTATAGTTTTGCACTATTTGCTTTGCTGCATTGTCCACACATTGCAGTTTTCTGATAAATGCTGTCAACTTTATATTTCCTGTTGTCAGAAAATAATGACAGCTATTCCTGTTCCATACTTGTTACACTTTAAAAACTTCATGCAAATTTGAAAACCTGTTATTCCATCACTGTACTATTTATGTTTCAGACTTGCAACTCTTTAGAAAATTACTGCAAGTCCTAAACATGTTAGTACTTCAATGTTCTATGTTTGTAACAGCACTCTTTCCACATTTTCACTGTTTGTGTAGCACCCCTTAATTTCTGGCTTTGTCCACGTGCATGCCTGTGTGCGTCTGTATGTGTGCCTGTTGTTGTTGTTGTTGTCCTGGCAATGCTTTCCTGTACCAATGTACACTTAACTTATCTGTCTGTATAGCTGGCTTATTTTTATTTATGGACATCCCGCTCAACTTATAGGATCATAACATCATAGGAATTTACTAGGCTAATGGCCCTAGGGCCTTTAAAAGCCTATCCAAGTACTACTCTTATTTCCATGATGATCAACAGTTATACCCCTGTTCAAGATGGACACAGGTGGAACCCCAGGGGTTGAATTTATGGGTAGCCATCCAATGGAACAAATTGTCTGTGAAGAGGGCCAAGAAGTTGCCCTGCTTTACATGATGCGTGACTCCATTCCAAAGGTATGGTAACCTCTTTTAGACGAATCAATCCGTCCAACAGTATCGACTACTGTCACATACCAGTCTTAAAAGCGAGTCACCCGTGTGCTACTTGACTTGCAGATATGCAGCATTTCCAGTAAAGCAGGGTCAAGCATTGCCTTCTGTGCAAGTCATAGATCACATCTTGAGTACTCTGTATAAAACAGAATGCAGTCACAGTTATTTCAGATGATCCACATAGGACAGATGCTGAAAACCAACATTTTTCCTTCGGATGGCCTCTTGAGCTTTATCCAATTGGTGTTGGTGCTTGGAAAGGTATCATTAACACACTCTTAGGCACACATCAGGGTCTTTCCTGTCAGATGATGGATATCACTAAAGGAAGTCTTATGGTTCTCCTTAATTGCATAAACTCATTTGTACTTCCATTTTGCTTACAAGTAGTTCTGCAGAAGTATGATTTGTTTGCTTCAGCCGACAAGCGAGTGCTGCCAGTTGAGTTCTGGCTAGCTGTTACTCTCTGACAGCCATTTCTTCCTCTTGTTCTCAGGCATTTTTACAATTCACCACCAGGCTGGTTTGATCTTCATTGAGGATCTTTTTTTGGATGCTATTAGGGATGGCAAGGTCAATGCTGTTAACTGGTGTTGGTATAAAGAACTGGTGCTAAACTCGGCATAGGTGACACTGACTTCTGAGGGTACAGGTGCAGTCCAGATATTGGGGGGGCAATGTAATACTTTCTTTTCAATGAGATGCATTGAAGGTCAGACCTCTGTATGGAAAAACTAAAAGTGGCAGTGGTTAAGTCGACCCACATATTGGTACGCACTACATCATGGATGTTTGCATCCTTTGTGTGGTGTTCCAGGGCACTGTACTCAAAGAATTTGAAGTAACCTTTGGTAAATTGAGTTAGACCACAATTAATTTACACAGTCCATGGATGCATAGTTAAAAGTCCACCAAAACCAGGTAGTTTGGATGTATCTGATAAAGTTAAGTAGACCCAAATAGGCAGACAGTGTCTCCGCATTCATGGAGGGGGTCCTGCAGCTGGCAATGACTTGAATAGGTGTCCTACCACTGGTTACTTGCACCTGAACTTTCTCTATGGGAGTCGTACTGTTTTGCCAATTGGGTGACATATTTGCCCTTAATACCGATACACTGCCTCCCTTACTTGTCCCGCTTTCAAGTTATGGTCTGAAAGGTAGGATGGAGGTTGTAGCCATGTATGCCTCGTGTGCTGTCCACTTTATGAAACCAGAACCCCATGACTGCACAAATATTGGCATCTTCCAAGGTGAGGACTGCTTCCAGTGAGTGCACTTTCTTGGTTCAGACTACTAACCTTTAGTACCATAACCTTCAGCTACTTCTTACATGTTTTTATACTGGCAATGTTGTACTTGACACACTAAAAAAAGGCAGTATGGTCGTGGCTTTGTCCTTCGCCAGCAGCTTAAATCCCATGCTTTACTGATGAAGAACTTCTCTGTCACAGCGTCGATGTCTGTCAGTCATGTGATTCCAGACTGACAAATAGTCTTTTCCCTTACAATGAGTCTGGAAAGTATGCATAAATTACCTAGTTTACAAACACATTCAGTAGTAGCATACAGTCCACAACATATCTTAAACATAATGCATATAAAAGTTAAGGCATAAACAGTGTATATGATGCAGCTTGTACTGCATAAAAATAGTTGGAAATATACAAAGGGTTCGAGTCGTATACTCTCCACACATCACTTCAGGTAGATGTGACTATATCTAATTAACGGACTATGCAAGACACTAGACGAGATCATTACAGTACCCTGATATACTCAGACTAACTTGCACAAAGCTAGAGTGAATATTTTCAGACAAGACACTCATATCAGAGTAGAATTTATAGGTGTATAGGATCATTTCGACTCGCTACATTCATGGACATAGGGCCCTTCAAAGACAGGTTTAGAGCCTTATTTTCACAACCAGCAACTATTGCCCTAGTCATATAGGGTACCTGGTGGAACACTTTGGGCAATTTTAGTCACCTATCCAACCATCCCTTTTCCGTTTCAAGAGTGTTAGAAAGATATTCTGCTGAACATGAATTGGCAGTCAGATCCAAAGGTATAGTCACCTTGGGTAGACAAGCCATTCCTGTAGCAATTTTTATTATTGTCGATCAACAACTTAAGGTCTTTTCAGTGAGTAACCCATTTACCACTTCAGTTACTCTTGTACATCATTACCAATACAGCTGGATCATATTGCCTTCTATTTAAGGCAGATATCGCCTATGACTAGTCTGTATGGAAGAGAATAAAGTGACAGTGACTTTAGGTAATCCACATTGGACCGATGATGAATACCTTAATTGTTCCATGTGAGTAACTGCTTATTTTTTTTTTGCAGGTGCAGCAGGTGCTTGGAAGGTTGTGAGATGAGCACTATAGAATGTAGGGATGTCATGGTGTTTGTGTAGCAGGGACAGGACAGACCAACAAAGGCTTTTTACTCAGTTATTGGCCTTGTGAGGGAATAGTACTGGGAGGTTATAACTCTTTTTTTGTTCTGGATGCAATTCACTTTTTTTCTGGATTACGTAGTATTGAAACCTTTTCATAACAGTGTGTAGACATGGTGGCGAAAGGTACGTTTGCTGTTACCCGAAGTGCCCATGTCTCTCACCATTGAGTGCATCCTTACAGTGTTGCTATTGATGTGGTACTTAGAGTAAACATTGGTTTTACTGCAAGTAATCATAAATTTTATTGGCATTGAGGTCAAGGCCCCTGACTTTGCCACCTGTCATTTCCTTGTGTGTCACCTGCTTCCATGAGGTTGGCATGTGACCGATCCCAGTTTGCAGTCAACCGCAAACCTTTGGCTATCTCTTGCACTTTGGATAAATAGATTCCAAACAGTACCGGTCCCAGGACTGATCCCTGTGGAGCACCACTGTTTACAGCTCTTTTGTTCGAGGTGAATTCCCATATTTTGAACATATGACCTCTATTATTCATCCAGTTAGTAACCCTAGTAGGGATATATGGGTTGATACCTAGTGGTGTGTGTTTGTCAGGGATGACTAAGTCTAGGATAGGGTCACAAACATTGGCTTACTCCAGCTTGGCTGACTGCAGCAAATTCCCTTAGTCCAGCACCCTGCAGACTCTATCGAACAAGTCCACAAGGCTTTCCGGGCATGATCTTCCTTTTGTGAACTCCCAACTGAGTAGGGACAATTGTTTAGAGATTACCTGTATCTTTGTTTACAAGGTCCATGAGGATTATTTCCATGCACTTTCAGGTAAGGGTAGTCAAGCTAATGGGTCTCTACTTTGCAGGGTCAGTGTAAGCACCATTTTGTTTGCCTTTCCCATAGATTATATCCTTTTTGTCCTTTGAAAAGGCATTTATGACCTTCTCTTTATAGATACAAGGTAGGGGACAGTTGGTAGGGATTTCATGAGGTATGTGTGACAGGGACATGGGAACAGGTAACCTTTTTCCACAGGCTCACTACTGACTTTTATGCATACTGCAGTACATGTAAGTGCTTCAGTTAATGTCAACAGTTCATCATTTTCCATTATGTCCATTCCACAGCTTTCTTACAATTAGTGACACTGCTAAGGAGCAAGGTCATTACTTAGGTCTTGCATGTTAACCATTGAATCATTATCAGCACTAACAACTGCCTAATTAGTGTCTCTGATCACATCCCTTGACTTAAAGTACTCTGCTATGAGCATCTTTGTGACAATGCAATCCACAACAACGCTACTTCATATGTCTGATATCAGAATGCAACTGACAAACTCCTGTGCATGTGAAGAACAATGTAATCTCTAGTGGTCAGGTTAGTAAGGTATATTAACATTGACAAATGTCAATTCCTCTGCAGTACTCAAAAGTGCTAGGTACATACGGTCAACCATGTGCACCAACAGCTTCAAGATAAATGGGAAGTGCAAGTCAGTAACACTGTCGGCTTAGAAAAGATTGAAGAAAGACCTTGATGCGAAGCATGGACAAATGTGTATTGCCATTGGCAGTCAATTTGATCGCTGGCTGGCTCTGAAGAAGCATCTGCAAGTAAAATCACATGAGGAAGTGGCTCTGTTCCTGCTGGATATGTAAGGCTGCTGGACTGATTCAACAGCAGCATATTACTTATCTCACATGACATATTGAACTGGTTAGATTTACTTTGTTGATGTTTGCTAGTGTTTGGAGACATTGTTAAGCAGGCCATACTCATTATCATAGTAAACCCATGGCCTTATTATCGTGATAGTGATTAGTTTGAGTATTAAACATAATCTTCTGTCCAGCAAATTGTTGACTACAGATGATAATTTGTTTTCAGCTGTAGTTTAAACAATTGCATAAAGTACATGCAAGTACTGCAATGCAAGCAAATACCTACATTTGTTATAATGGACCATCACTAATAATTGTTATGAGTCCAGTCATCATTTCTCACATCACATGTTGTCGATGATTGCAGTTATGCATTTGATCATGACAATTTCACCATTATCATTTTAGTTTCATGTGAATGGGTTATTCATGTGCTTGTTCACATCTGGTAGTACAGTGCTGCACACTTACCAGTACTGGAGATCAGATGTTAGACCTTTTGCAACTGAACTGAGCCTACAGTAACACACACCAACATTAACAGCCAGATTACACTTCAGACTCATCTAATCCGTCCATGTGAATAGCAGATGTATTATGATCACTTTCAGCCAACCTCCATATAGATCACACACAAGGTGAGAGTACATTGCTGCTGTATGACCACATATGGCAATCTGCTTGCCATCAGACATTTCTCATTCAATCATTTTATCAAATTTATCAGCCAGAAGCTTTCCCTGTGTTATAAGACCAAAATGTGTACAAGAAGTTAGACCAAACTACTCACAATATTTCACACGGAAAATAAGGTACAGTCAGTGTGTTCTCTGGCACTAGTGCACTTGTGCTGGACACTATCAGCCAAGTTTTTATATTTGCAAAGGACTAATCCATGTGCACACTACATCTTAAGTAAAAATTTATCACTACATTGTTTGTCTCAAACAAATGGATTATACATGCCAATGTGCCACATATGTAGCACATAGTGTTGACAGAAACTCGAGAAGACAGCACAAAGTAGGCCATAATACTGCATGCTTCGACTGAATTATACTTGCATGGAAAAAAAGAGTATAGAAGTGATATCAAGTGGAGTCAATCAATTTTATAATGCCACGCTATCAACTAACTTGATTGCAGATATGACCATCAATGTTACCAGTCATCCAAGGATCCAGTGCAGTCATCATTGCCAGCCCTTCAGTCAACACCAATGTCGACCAAGGCTTATGCCTCAAGTACATTGACAGCTCCAAGTATATTTGGTGACAGCAGCAGGTAAACTTACATGACCACTCCTCACATGTCCAGTACTGAGCTAGCTTGGCCAGTCTTCTGTGTGTACATGACACAGTGCCAGGTCAGCTTAGGGAATGTCTTGCTGCTTATCTTAATTTCATTTTCCAGGCACACAATAGAAGGTGAGGATGACAACATCTCCGATGTAGTTCCACTGGAAGACATTGTATGCAGCAGTGAAGTGCTAAATCCTGATAGGTATGAGCTCCATTCCAACACACCACTGGCACACACAGAGACAACATCAACCATGTTAGTCAATTGCATTAACGTTGTGAATGGCATCATCTAATTAGTAAGTATGAAATACTGTACTGAATCCAATTCTTTTCTTCTGCATGTAGCACACCAGATTTCCTCATTCATTGACAAACTACTCACCGAGAGGTATACACGACAAATGTGCATTCATCGACAGTTGATAATTCTCTTCAAAGGTATAATCTCTACTGATGGCGGATCATATATGGATGTATCAGTCTAACTTTACATTGACCTAATTGTCTGTCACTTTGCATCTCCCTTTCTCTTCTGATGCTGTTCCACAATGTTCTCTGTCATCACTTGCGATCATCTCATTAAGTAACTGTTGGGATCCTGAAGCCAATTTACAAGATCAGGGAAGTGATATGAAATCTGTCATGCACAGCACAGCACCAGAGCCTAGTACAGGACAAGGGTCAGCTATCGCATTACCATTGACTTTACATTATGAACATAGTGCAGAATCACTTTCAAAGGAAATGATGCTTCTAGTGGATAAGAAAAATCCCCTTGAGCTAGCACACAAGTGCACATTACACTGCTGTGATGTATGTCGAGAAAGTGTCTCACTGTCATACAAAATGAAAGGATCAGCCATCACGCTATCCTGGGTTGGTATTACAAGGCTACCATATCTGATATGTTCTGTTGTAGTAGTTGACATGCTAAGTAACTTACCACAATGTCTTTCTTTTAGGTCTGCTGCAATGGTCATCTAGCTTATCAGTGGTCAAGTCAGCCAACAGTACAGCAGGGTCTTAATGTAGGGGACCTTATGTTAGCAGCAGCAATCTTCCTGACAGGAAATAATTATGGCAAGATTGCACTGCTGTCAATGTGTCTTGGTTTGCCATTGCTCAACGAAATGACTTATTACCATTTGCAGCGAAGGTATGTGATCCCAGTTGTACATAACTACTGGAATGACATGGTTGAACAGATGTTGTCGGCTTGTGAACAAATGAATGTGACAATTTTGGGTGAGTACAGCTGTCATTTCTTTTATTATGTATGTGCAATGTATTTGTGCTGCCTGTTTTAATTCCAGACTAATAGGAACTGCTGTGAATGTTGCTAGGTGATGGACGTATGGATAGTCCCGGCCACGGTGCGCAGTACTGCACATATACATGCATGGATGAGAACACCAAAGAGATTTTGCTAGTGCATGTGGTGGACAAGAGACAGACTGGCCTGAGTTCTCCAAAAATGGAGAAAATGGCCTTTGAAAAGTGCATGCACATTCTTCAAGAACACCATGTCAACATAGATGAGGTGGTCACCGATGCACATCCGCAGATTGCCAAATTAATGAGTAAGACTTCTGTCTGTATGAACCTCAATACGTACATTCATTGTGACAACAAAATGTTCACCACATTTTCTTTCTTCACAGGGACCAGCTATGCATCAATCCTGCACTCCTTTGATATGTGGCATGGCGCAAAGAATCTGTGCAAAAGAATTAACAAGGTACATTTAATTACTGACTGCTGATGATTGCAGGTTTAGTTGTTCTAAAAGTTTTAGTCCTGATATTTCTACACACACACATATTATACACCGATGTTCGTTTCACCCAAAGGAGTGCATAATGCTGGGCAGTCCAGATCTTTGCTATTAATACTTGTGTGTGCATAGACAATGTGTCTTATCGTATGAATCCAAGCTACATACCTAGTTTTTTATTGGTGGGTGGATGCCAGGAAAAATGACTTCCTATATTACGGTTTCAGGCAAATGTCTTACCTTTGTGCAACTGCAGGTTAGTACTTAATTACAACAAATCTACTTAAACTGTAAGTTTGTTAAGTACCTCAGCTTTTCCATGTATCCACATGTTTGGTAATGTATAGAGTGCATAAACACCTGCTAACTGGAGATAACATCAGAATTTGCATCTTGCTTCTGCATGATTTTATCAGGACAAGGTTTAGTAGAGGTTGAATGTTCTTTTTTCTTTTTTTTGGATCAACCTACAGGCAGGTCAATAGCGTGCATGCAGAATTCTGTGCCAGTGAACCAAGCAAATAGTCAAGCACTTCTGGTTTTGCTGTCAGCACTTTCACAATATGGAACAATTCATGGTTTGGAAATACATAAAGTTAATTAGTACACAAACTACTTTTTCTATTTATTAGCAACCACCACAGTTTATTCTTTCTGTTGTAACCACAGGTGCATTGGAGTGGAGTTTTATACTATGTTGTAAATCGACATGAGTGAGTAATAGGAACAACTGGCGATTGACCGATGGCCCACTGTGAGCATGAGTCTCTGGGGCCAGACCGTACAGCTCCATGGTTGAAGCCTGAATGCCCCGTATATGAAAAGTTAAAGGACATTATTCTGGATCCCAAATTTGTCGAAAAAGTAAAGCATTACTTGAGCTACAGGTAGCCACTGGGTTTAGGCATGGAAACTATTACACATTAACATGCATGCTGCCATTAATACTATGACTTCTCATGTGTTATTTCTTTTTTTCCTTTGTGTAGAACAACAGCAGATTTGGAACAGTCCCACCAACTCATACTAAAGTATGCATCTAAACAACAGGCCTATACATTCCCAGCTTATCATGCTCGTAATTTTTTAGCTGCCATAGATCACAACAAGCACATTCATCTCCCCTACCAGCGTAACAAGCACAGACGAACTGTGTAAGAACAGACAACAATCCATATTTGTGAACCATAGTTACAGCAATGCTTTTGTTAAAAGTTGCTACACTCTGCACCCATATTACAGTTTTGTGTCAGGATGTCATTAGGCAAGAGCTCGGTTTTCAGCTGCTCTGACTGAAAAACTGACTTATGTGTGTAATAGTAGTGTTAGTCAAGTGGGTGATCCACTCCTCATTTGGACGAGAATATGTGCTATGCAAATCATTAACCTGAGAAAGGGTGTTATTTCATTGTCTTGGCATCTTAACACCAATATGCTTGTAATTGCAGGTATCGAAGAAAGTATAACAAGAAAAGTGAGCAATGGACAGTTATGCGTAAAAAAGTGGAGAAAGAGTACAGATACTTAGTAACATTGAAGAAACTGATTCTGCACTGTAGATTGACAGACACAGGTAGACCACAAGGACAAACCACACTTGCAGATGACGATCCAAAAAACATACAGGCCACAATTGCTCCCTATGCACCGCCAAGTACAAGCGAGCTGGTAGCTGAGCACTCCTCCAGATTTCTACAGCAGTCACAGAATTTGGAAGAGACCATAGCTTCCTTTTAGGTGCCAGCAAAGCAGAAAAAAAACACCTCACTGATCCTCTGTGGAGTGCACATTGGCAATGGAATTTCCACAAGTGAAAGTTATGTAAATCTTATTTTCTCCTAATGAATGGTCAGTCATTGCACCTGTCATTGTAGTCAATTTAGTATTGCATGAATCTGTGTAAGTCTGTTTCTTGAAACTCACTTAGTGAATCATCACTTGTGACATACGCCAATTTATATCTACATGACAATAATAGCAGTCTACTGCAAGTTAACATTAATAATCTTTTTGCTTCACATCTATTGCCACGTATCACATAACTGTAAGCCACATAATTTGCATTACTCTATTTCATTTTTGATTTTATTTTCTGTATTTAGGTATGTTGGAAGGAACAGAGCATCCACTACCAGCCTAGTAACCTCTCATACAACTGCTATGATTCTGGTCCTTAGTCCATCCACTGTTTTGAATTCAGCATATTCAGTGTTAATGCATATTTCCTTTGTCTAAAGACTGTTTCTCAGTTTTCATTTAATTTTTCCCTTAATATAATCTTTGTTTTTGGTTTTAAGCAGATGGTAGGCTGGCTTTTAAGTATCAGTAGTGTTACAGCATGATTCTGGATCTTAATGTAGCCTGTGACAACATCTGTTAACCATGTGTCTGTGCAAATAAGGTGTGGATGTAGGTGAAATCAGTCTGAATAGTTGCAGAGACATGTCATGGGGAACTTGATATATGATACATTGCTAAAACAGGTTGTTTTATGTTTCCTGGTGCTGATTACTTTATATGATTCGAGTGGTTTTCACAGCTGGATATGTTGTGTTTGAATACTGTTGTGTCACATTGTTTATCCATCCAGGAATGCATAGTGATGCCATAATTTTTATTCTGTGAAATGTGCTGCATGCATATGCCAAATACACCTGTAATGCTGACACTTTGTACTTCAATGATGCCAATACTGGTCTGCCATGCTTTATTCATAATTAAGTTCTTGCTACTATTTATACTATTACACTGGCGTCACACAGTGAATTAATTCAAATTTGGGTCAAGGGTTCTACTTTGTCAGAGTACTCCCTTACAGTAATCTCACTTGAGCCTACTTAAAATTATATTTAGACATTGAAATCTGCTGCTATACTATCTACAAAATTGGATTACTGGAGTGCATGAATGAGTGAAACAACTGAAATTCCATTGTATACTCCTTTCTTGAAATGCTACTGACATCACACTTTTGTGAGGTAACTGGATGTTCCATTAAAAGCAACTGGTAAACAGTTGCAGTACAGCAATAGTAAATGTTAGCATCTGTGTTCATGTTTGCCTTAATCACACTCTAATGGAGTTACACTTTATGTCATAATGTATGCCTGGTTACTGCAATTTGGTTGACAAGTGAGTGTGGTATGTCTGAGATTAACAGATTGCTAAGCTTGTCCATTGAGAGTCTGGTTATCCAGTCAACCGGTGTACAGAGGGTTTGATTAACGAGTTACAAGTAGTGCTGTGCTAATAACATGTATTGCTATTGTGCTTCTCACCCATTTTACATTTTTAGTCTACACAGGCATGGCAAATAGGAAGACTATGAATGCATCATCTCAGACACAGGCCACTCGTGGGGATACAGTGCAAGGTGGACGACCTAGAAATTCACATCGACGAAGAAATCTAGACAATGAAACTGAAAGAATGAGTAGTGACAGACAACACTTAGCTGCTGTCATGAACCATGAAGGAGAGACAGATTACCTCAGTTTACAGATAAAATTAAAAAAGGGAGACATTGACATTAGATTATAGTACAATTGGTTACTGACTTTGTTGCATACAAGCTGGCCATGGCAGGAGTCAGTCATACCCTCAGTCACATCCATTAATGACTAATGCCAAATGGAAGTAAGTCCTATATGAAGCCCAACAAACTGTCCTCAGCTGCAATGAAAACAATTAGGTGCTGAGGTGCTTCTTTCCTGACATTCAAATGTAGTTGGTGTGTGTCTATGTGTGGCTCTGTGATCAAAGATTTCTTATGAGGTGCTCTGGAGTGTGACATACATTCACTGCATCCTCAGACCAGAGGCAACTTATTGCTTGCCAACAACTACACTGTTATCTTGACGCATGGTCTGTACTTTGCTAAGTTGTGTGACAAAGATAATGCAGATAGCATTTGTTTGGTGTTTTAATCTCAGACCAGAAAATAATTACATGCCGATGGTGTCCGCTCCTAGCAGTTTAATTTGCTATAGCAGTATTCTGCGCATAATCTATACAAAATATGTTCAGAGTACTGCCTTACATTCATTTAACTGGTACATTTTAAATTAATGACTGGTCTGTTTTAATGTTGATTTACAGACCATTATTAACAGTCTTTCACAAGATGAAATCCGTCTTCTCTTCACCGTGATAGCAGAAAGGAATCCAGCAATGTTACGGGAGATTCTGGTGGAGCAACACATGTGCAATGTTGGAAATACACAGCAGCCAGCACAAATCCCCCCCATGGTGTGTGTGCCGCTGCTGCAGCGACATGCCTACTTCAATTGAATGAGTCTTCTGTGGGAATGGACCACATAACTGTTTGCCACATATTCCTGTAAGTACAAGTTTACAATAAAATTTTGTGGTAGAAATACCAAGATTCAAACAAAGTTTAATTACAGTGTACTAAAGACAATCCCCCGGATTCACGAATCCTCCGTGTAAGACTAAATAAGTCTTACTCGGAGACTGCAGTTGAATGGTATGATGTCAGCGTGCCATGAATATTCATGAGGGCACGCTGACCCAACTGCAAGTCTAACACGGACCATGCAGGAAAGCAGGGGCTGTGTCCGACTGCCGAGCAATCTAAATGTCCACGCCTCTGCAAGTGTCCAAAATGCAAAATGTAAACACACAAGAGCAAGTCCACTCAAATGTCTATGTACCCAACACCACACTCCCTGACATTGTAAATCCCCAGCACAGTTATAAAAAGTAAAACATTAATTTTATTTTTTTCTAATTCCCGAAATAGCTGCCCGTATTTGTGCGTGTGTGCATGGGTGTGCCCATTGCTTAGCTGCAGTTAGCAATCCCAACATGGAAGAGCATAAGAAGGAATGTTTATGCAAATTGCTCCAAATAGCAATAGCGTAATGGTAGAGCGTTCGCACAAAGAGTAGGCATTCACGGTTCAAGTCCCACCACTCCCCTTCCTATTTATGTTTTAAATTAGTTATATGAAATAATACCAGACAAATATGATTAAAATTTTACTAAAAAGCAGTGAAATGACCTATGTATCAGTGAACAAAATATATATTTATAAAGGATCCTGCTATATAATTGCCCGCAGTTAAGCAGTGCTTTACCCAGCGCAATAGAGTTGCCGATAGCTAAATAGCGCTTTACCCAGTGCAATGTAGTTGCCCATAGCTAAATAGTGCTTTATCCAGTGCAATGTAGTTGCCCATAGCTAAATAGCGCTTTACCCAGCACAATGTAGTTGCCCATAGCTAAGTGACGCTTTACCCAGCGCAATCAGTTTGCGTGGAGGTGCACGCCGCGCCAACTAGCGCAGTGTAGGGCAACATGGATCAACGTAGAGCAAAGTTGCTTAAACACAGCCACACCCCTAGCCTGTCTGGACAGTAGTAAAATAAAATGCAATGACAAGGTTTGAACCCAGGACTCTGTGCACCATAATCAAAGTACTGAACCACTAAGCCATGACAGCTCAGGATAAATGGCCACTGTTAACATGCATATACTTATAAATGGTAGATTAACCATTACTAAGCAGATCTGCAGTCAGCCTAAAATTTTCAAAGACGACCAATCACAAAAAAGCGCTGGAAATGCGGCATATTTAAGCCCCATAGGAGGGAATACTCGCCATAACTGATTGTAGCTCACATCTGCAGTTAGAATGGCTGATGCTGGAAAGGGTACACACTTCCGAGCGCAAAGTTGGGGCATTGAGGAGTCGAAATACATGGTTTGGCTCCTTGTCCACCATCATGAGCCAAGACTCCTGCAGGGCCAGTTCCAAGGGATGAAGTACAAGGCAGAGGCTTGGAACAGGTTAGCTCATGACCTCACCAGTGTCACAGGCATTCCTCGGACTGGTGAGCAGGTCCGTCACCACCATGCAGACCTGAAGAGATGGAAGCAGGACCTACTGAACCAATGGATACAGGAGGCCCGTGGGATGCAAGATGCTCCACAACTGAGTAGGTAGCCATGGAATGCAGTATGTAAGAAATGATAATTGATTCTGTATAATGGATAGGTATGTCTCAATATCTCTTCATTTACTTCACAGCTGCAGGTGACTGTGCTGTGAATCAGCAAGCCTATGCAGATAGGCTGCTAAGGCAGCACCACCAGGCAGATTTGTGATTATTCTGCATGTATTGTTATATAAAATAGGGGAGAGAGCCTGAAAGAAAGTGTTGTAGTCCAATAATACAGCCATAAAATGCCCTGAATAAGTCCTCTGCATGTACTGTTATATGAAATAAGTCAAAGAGCCAGAAAAAGAGTGTAGTAACCCATTAAGAAAGGTAAAATATGTCCTGAATAATATCTCTGCAGGTACTGTCATATGAAATAAGTGAGCGAGCCTGAAAAAAGAGTGTTCTAACCTATTAATAAAGGTATAATATGTCTTCCATATGCACTGTAATATCAAATAAAGGCGCAAGCCTGTGGAAAAGTGTGTAATGTAATTAATAAAGGTATAAAACCTGGAGTGTGTCTGTGTCACTTACTTTGAAATGTTGTTGTATCCTTGCATTATACAAATAGTACTGTTTTAATAAGTGCTGGCAACACACAGTTGGTCAGTCCCATCTAAAGTGGGTGATGGAAGTGCTAGTAGCTGTGAAGCATATATACAGTCCTCAACAGTCAGTTACTGGCTGGCATGCATAAGTAAATGTGGCACATGAGTAGCTTGTTAATTTGTTCCCCAAAAATGTGAGTGTGCTACAAGAAATGCAGGTTTCTGTACAAATTGAACTGAAAATGTCATGTGAACACATCCAGATATGTAGATAAAGAAATATAAATACAACAATAAACATGTAGCAGTAACATCTGCATCCTTGACAGTTAGTATGTCAGATATAGGTCAGGTATATAATGAACTAGCCAAACCCATTACACAACCTAATGCATGTTGCCAAGTGTAATAATACATGTAGGGGATATACACCTGCAGTCAATAGGAATGTAGTGTAGACTAAAAGTACTTATAAGATGTTAATTGAGGTTTCTTTCTACATCCTACTGTATGTGCATAAACAATGCAATTCCACAACTCAATGGGTATGTGTAATCTCAAAACATTTTTTGGGGCATATGTCCTATTGTTCTATAAATATCTGCATTCACTTTGATGCATGTGCCCTGTTCAAGCACTACAATCATGGAGGCCTGTTGCCACCAATCATCCCTGCATGCTGTTGGAATTGTCCACTGTTGTTCAATTTATGCATGTGTTATGCTAGCCGTTCAACTTTTGGAACCTTGGTGTGTTGGGTTAATGGGAATATTACTGCATGCTGTTACAACTAATTTGGAATGCTGTTGTTTATGTTGTAATTAAACACACCTAATCACAGAACATATGGGAAGGCCGGTCCCAGCAGACCCACCTGTCCCTCCTCAGCTGGCGAGTGCACCTGGCACCAGCAGGTCCAGTGCCCAGCCTGGGCTCCCCTCCTCCATTGGTTCTGTGCCACCTTCGGGTGGAAGCGCTGCAGGGGATGGGGCTCATCCCCTCGTGCAAGTGTGGGCAGAAAAGGGCCACCTGTCACCCTTCGAAGGGTCAGGGTTGTGGTGCATAGGGAGATCCAGCGTTCAGTCACTGATCCCCTACGCCAGCTCGAGGCGAGAGTGCATGTCTCACAGGTGAGCCTGCCCATCCTACGCAGCCCCCAGCACAGCCACCCTCGGGGCTGTGAAAGTGTAGTGGTGACTGCCCATGGGTGGAGATCTCAGTTCCACTGTTACCATCTGTGGGCTCATGGGCTTGCAATTTCCAAACATCCGTCCCCATCAATTGTGTTCACCCACCCCATGTGTCATACACCACCCCTGTAAGCGTCTTGTCTGTCTTGTCTGTTTACCTCCCCAACCTACCTCCCCAAATATACCTACTTCCTCAACCTCACTTTCCACTCTCACCTGACAAAAAAAAAAGAAGGGTAATCTGTACCCACAAAAACAATACGCCCCATACATAGCTGCCCATTTCGCACACAGGTCCACTGGACATGTAAACTGATATTTATAATTGGCAGTACAACATACTTTGTTGTCCCCACCCCTCTCCTAGGTTTCAAATGTCACTCCAAATGTATTGCATATGCACAGCTGTTGCTGGTAAAGAAATGGGCAGCTATGGACCTTCCCTACACCTGTCCTGCACATCCCGAGCTTGTTTTCCTACTGTCTTTCCCTCTTTGTGCCCCCTTTTTCACCACTTTCCTATCTCCCCATTTTATTTTCTTTCAAAGAAATTAGCACGGGGATTAGCGGGAGTAAGCACTTTTAAACAGTATTAAGTGGGTTTAAGTGAGTGTGGGCATGTGTGCGCTTAGCTAAGCATCGCTAAGCGTCATGCAAACCTGCGCAAACCCACTGCTTAAAAATGCCTTAGTCACTCTATGTCAGGGTCCTTGTTCTGCTCAGCAGTAAAATAAAATACCTCTGCCACTCTCAAACCCCAGACCATTGACACAATAGACTGCACGAATTACCACTAAACCACAGCAGATATACAATAACCTGGTGCTCAAATAAATATATCATGCATTTCAATGACTGAATGTAAAGGACAAATAGGAAGGCCATAACACAAAGCTTGTTTTGTGGATCTTTACCAGCAATTGTTGTGAAATGCATTACATGAGTGTGATATGAGAAGCAGCCATTCTAGCAGCAAATAAAGTTACAGAGGCACTTTACAACCCCCACACAGTATCATAGCAGGACAAACAGTGGCAATCTGATTAGGACAGAGGCCATACTCCCAAGCTGTGACTACTTAACAGGGATGTCCCTGATTGTGAAACATATTTAAGCTGTGTCCCTCTGAATCCCTCTGAAAAATACTGATGTCAGTCAGAAAGGTGGGGTATTACACAATGAATACTGACAATAATAACAGTAGACACCGCTTGTACTTCATAAAAGGAGTACATATCCATATACACTGCTTCACACAAGTCTAGACTTTTACTGTCTCTATTATGTGTAAGGTGTACTTCACATTTAACTACCTATCCCTGACTCCATGCAAAGATGTATCTGAGTGTTTCATAGGCCTGGCAGAGGCACCAACACACAGGCATAGCAGCTATCCTGCTGTTACACACACTGCAAATAGCTGTGGTAGGACTTCCACAAGCATACCCGTATGTAGGAGTACAACACAGAAATACCAAAGGATGTAACCATGTACTGGTAGCAACTGACTGTAACAATGTCATTGTACTAGTGATGAAAACACCTGTGGGTTGCACAGACAAAGAATAACAGTGTAACATTTGACTACTATCTGGATAGGTTCACAGTTGGGAACTATGCAGACAGACCACCTGCCTTGATAAAGCAACAGGTACACACCAATCCTTTAAATCCAGTAAGATAACATTCACACAATAATACATAATGCTCTCTGTATGTCAGCAACCCCCCCCCCCCACACTTTCAATACACTTGTGTGTTTAGGGCCTACCAAGGATGTAGGTAGGCATACAAAGTACTGGAATTGTCCAGTTGTCCTGTGAACCCTGTGCTAATGTCAACATTAAAACCACAAACCCTGCAGAAGTGACTACATTAATATTCACTGTATAACAGTTCACAAACAGTTCATGTGCCAAAAGAATACTTCTCAATAACTACGTTTGTATGGCAGTTAATTATATGAGTAGAAAAGAAACTACATAGTTACATAAATGTTGTGTAAGCATTTGTAGGGGTTAGTTAAACTCTACACTGATAGCTCTGTACTGCAAGTGGCAACAGTCAGGCCTGAGTACAACATGTACATCACTGTCTACACCTCTAGCTTCAGATATAAGAAGTATACCAACCTTCTGACTTACACAACAGTGTCCACAGCAAACAAGCATGGGCCCCACTCTGGAAATCTGAAAGGGATATGCCTACATACCATAGCAATTTATAGCATTGGTTTGCTATGACAGTGAGTACTGCAATTACCACACAGCAGGCTGTATGCATTTACCAAATGCTGGGCACCAATTGGTGCAGAGGGCATCGCATGCACATGGCCAGATACCTATAAAAGCAGATTGTACTTGCTATCCCCACATGCAATCATTACATTGCACATGTCAACAACTACTGACAAACTTTATTACTTAATAAAGAAACCTTACTTAAGTAAATATTATATTTACTCCTGTAAAACTGAAAAATATTAAGAAAAAAACCTTAATTAATAACCAATAATAACAAATAAGTACAAAACTTTACTTAATAAATAAAACCAAACCTTGAAAAGCATACACAGATGGACCTGACAGTGAGTAACAGGTATGTAGTTACCGGCAAGTAGTAGATGTTTATGAATAGTACTGTACATACTCAGAAACATGCATAAGTGGCAGCAGTAGGCATGTATGCAGTGATGCCATGCATAACTACTGCCATGGACAAATTAGTGTGTAGCTGTGTGCAGTGGGAAATAACTGTGACATATGTATCTCATCATTATATGTCGAACATCTGAACATAAAAAACACTTTAAAACGTCGACCAAACCAAACTGTAAAAATGTCGAACCAGGCAAAAAACTCCAAACAAGCTGCAAAAAATACACTTCCAATGGTTTTCTTTAGCGCTTTCATCCACTTTTATTTGTCGTGAACTTCTTCAGAATAATTTACATCAAATCAGTGTTTCTTAAATAGTATTGTCACAGGAAATGATGTCATTACTATATAAACAGTATGGTATTTGTCTTATTAATTAACATTCCCAGATGTTATAATAAATTATGTCTCAGATCTTGATATCATAAATCTGAGTACTTGCAAACTTTAGTTGCAAAATTAAATAACTAAAGTGTCTTTATTTTTTATTTTTTTATCTATACATCAGGAAACATTTTAAATTTATTACTTCGTTAAGTCCTGGTGCTATATCAGCTCCAAATATCAGCTGCCACAAAGTTTCTCTACATTCCAGAGTGTTATTAAGATCCCCTGTCAGTAGTCCCTTCTTAACTACATCTAAAATAAAGAATTCAAATTTTTTAAAATCTCTACATGTCAAAGAATGTCTCGCTAGAGCATTGTTTCTATCTTTCTTTTTTATAGCTAAAGTGTGTTCATACACCCTGCGTTTCAAAGTTCTTTTAGTTTTTCCTATATAATAATTTTTGCATGTTATGCATGTAGCCAGATATACTACAAATTCACTATTGCAGTTAAAGTATTCTTTAGCCCAAAAAGTATGATTTAAATGTTGTACTGTCACAAAATAAGTGTTACTCATATACCTACACTGCTTGCAGTTCGTGCAACTAAATGTACCTTTCTTGTTAGTACAGTGCCTATCATACCTATCATTCTTGTCTCCACTTGATGGGCAAGTTTGCAAGTACTCATATTTATGATATTAAGATCTGAGACATAATTTATTATAACATCTGGGAATGTCAATTAATAAGACAAATACCATACTGTTTATATAGTAATGACATCATTTCCTGTGACAATACTATTTAAGAAACACTGATTTGATGTAAATTATTCTGAAGAAGTTCACGACAAATAAAAGTGGATGAAAGCGCTAAAGAAAACCATTGGAATTGAACATCTGAACATGTTATCTATGGTCTGTACAGTACTGCATATAATGGCAGTTTGGGGGAGTAGTGAAAACACCTATATAAACTTGGATATGACAGAGTTTGACATGCATGATAGTAACATAATTTGTAGCTTAGCATTGGCAACTGCTGTACCAGGCTAGTATAGTAATGTTAGCATTTGCAGCTATATATACTCCCTATACTATTACTGTATGCACACATGTGACAACTGTACATGTTGTAGCAAGGCCCAACAGGTCATCCGTGAGGTGTACAGACCTACAACAGTGTGGACACTGTGTCTGTATGGCACACATATATGGCGAGATATATATGTGTTTGATAAATTAGCATCTGAACATGTGCATAGAGCAAGGGACATACTGCAACTGTTGTGAAGGGTGGACAATTATATGCTGTTGCAAGTTGTTATGTGCAGTTTCATATGTAGGTGGTAGTGTGTGGCAAACAACACAGCATACAGTGCTGGCATATGACATATGTCATTTAAACGCCATGGGTATGAGTCCTCAGGTTTTAGTCTTCCAGATAGGGGAAGGTACATGGGCTGAGACTACCTTCCATGCATTCTGCACAAGACTGTGCAATATCATTACATAACTGCATCCCTCTCAACCTTTGCATAATTTGTATTCCCACCATGAAAGGTGGACTGTATATGTGCCTATATGTATATCTATATGTACACCAATGGATGTTCATATGTACACCCAAGCTCAATGTTGTAAATGTATTGCCATTCCTCTTGTTAAAAACCCTGTACCCATGAACTACCACATAGGTGGTAGTCTACTCAACACTGAAAGTGTGATGAGAGACTACGGGACAAAGGTGTCCTTAGTGATAATCACAGTGTCACACTAGTCATGTAAACTGAGTACGGTCCACATGTCATCAGAAAAGGTGTGTCATCCATGGAATAAGAGGTCTGTGCTCCACTGTACTCATCAGTCATAACACCCATCATAGAGTACATTGGCCCTATCTGTATGTACCTCAGAAGAAATCCAAAGCGAGAGTAGACGCCAGACACATACCTCACAAAGAGTATTACCAGACTCAAACAGATGCCCTATGCAGACTGTCTTACAAAACCACAGCTACACTGTGTCACATACCGCCTACCCAGAGGCAACCTCTGCCTAACATACAAAGCTATGCCAAACCCACAGGTGTTGGACATGCTCCATATATACAGATTAAACTCCATACAAGCTACACACTGTACTGATCTAAACCCTGTAACGTGAAAAAGCAGAACATGCTGGAGTGGTACATTATCATCTCAGACACATGCCATACTCTGGAACTAACCACCTATCAATAGCAAATGAAGGTCCTCATTAGCAGTTGCCATGAATAATCATGATGAGTGGTGTGAGATAAGAAACACAACCCGGGAGTCACCACTGTGGCTCGGCATGACAGGGGCACATGAACCTACATTACATGGGTGTGGAAGGGTAGGGTAACATATGGCTAGGCTTCCATAGGTCCTATGGATAATAGCCTATTAGCTACCTAGGACCCGATACACACATGCATGTACTTGTTGTATTACTTGCTATGTAAGGTTGACTGGGTGTGAGGGTGAATGTGTAGGCGAATGTGTCAAAGTTGTGTATATGTGTGATAGCCTAGTGGGAAACCTTGTATATCATGGTATGTAGTGTTGTAGCTCAAATCCCAGCAAAGGATACGTATGCTATTGCTAGGCAGGAAAAGCAGTAAGGCATACAGTGTGACGTAGTCCCATGGTGTTGACCGGAGTGTGCCATTGTAGGCTTAAGCAGTACATGTATGCTTATTGATTGGTAACACTAGTAAATACAAATCCTGTATGAACAGTAGTACTACCTGAAGCTGTAGGCCTAAACAGCACAGTATGGTTTATATCCACATTGCATGGACACACTGTTTTATTTGTTACCTGTTGCCCTCACACATTACAAACCTCAGGCATGAGGTTTTGTAGGTGCTGACACACAGTACTGTATGTTACACAGGTAAAACTGATCTGGCTTGCCATACCTATGTGTCCTGTAGGTATGTCTGATGTGTGTGTGGGTATGCCTGTAACATGGCCATGGTGGTATGTGTGTCACAGGATATATGTGCATATCCTGCAACATGTGTAGTGTATTACAGCAGTATGCCACCTATAGTGATGAATGTGCACATTTGTTACTGAGGGGTTTGCTACAAACAAGTAGAGTGGTGTACTGATAGTACTTAAACTGTATTTAACATTCATTTCAATGGATGACAAATGTCTGCATGCATTAGCTTCATACACACCCCCCTGTGGCTAGGCGGTGCAACATGTCACATAGAGTGTGCCATGTACTGTTGTATAGTCTTACATACTGGTTCCACCCTGTTGCTGTGCAGAACATGTTTTGGAATATAGTATGTGCCAGGCACTGTCAGGCAGTTGTGGGCTGAGCAGTCCTATCTGGTATTAAAGGTGTGTATCTACTGACAGCCAATAGGTTGCTATATATGGCATTTCAATGATATATGTACTTTAGCATGTTAAGTGTGCCACATGACTTGCTCACAATGACTGTTTTATTGTCTTACAGGAATATGTCTCACAACAGGAAGCCTGCCTATTCCCCTGAGGAGGAGGAGGTCATATTTGATGCCCTGGTACAGCATTGCAACCTGCTGTTCTCCAGATCTAGCCAGGACCAGCATGGACACACTGCACTGTGGCAGGAAGTTGTCCGTCGGATGAATGATGTAGGCATGCATAACTGGACTTATGAGCAGGTACACCATCACTGCAGTGATTTAATCAGACATGTCCGGCAGCATGCCTCCGATGTCCACAGACAACAGCTTGCCACAAGTGGTGGTGCATCAACACATCCCCCCTTCACCAGAGTGGAAGAGCTACTCCTCAGTGTGGTGGCTCCTGGCAAAGCAGTAGAACAGACATGCGTCATCATGGAGGCCGGAGTCACCCAGCACATAGATACAGAGCGTGCAGGTAACATGGCATATCTGTAGACTACTGTTAGATCAATTGTTAGAACATGCATTTACCAGATGTGTACTGTGTATTCAGAAGATGTGGAGCATGGTGTCATGAAATACTGATAATTTGGAACATAATTTGTATGCCTGTGACTGTCACCTGTTGTACTACTGTGGAATTGCAAACACACAGCAGCAATGCCATAGTTGTTGACACTGGCAAACTGTCTCATATCCTTGTAGGTCCCTCTGGTGTGATAGCAAGACAGCACACCCATGCTGGTGAGTGCTCTACATTTAATATAGCATTTAACATGTGCATGTCATAGGAGACCTGTAGGCCATATACACATGTAAAACACCTACACATAATGCATGCTCTGCATGTTCTCTGTGGGACTATGCACATCCCAGTAACATGAGTATCCACCTCAAACACATGCAATACACAGAGCATCCCAACCAATTGTGGTACACTGTAGTGGACATTGTATAGGCAGAGTCAATACACATGAACACAACATACACCACTTTGTCATATGCAGTTAGTGTTAATTTGATACACATGGCGTATGTAGACACCTGCTGTAAGGTCATAATCCAGTATCCCAAATGTCAACAACACAGCACACATACTATACCTAGGGGTAAAGGACTATCATGGGGTGGTGTGACATGCCTCAACACACAGCACATTCATGTGAGGCAATGCTCCCTATTGAACACCTTACATATCCATGTAACAACTGGCTGTGAAATGGTTAATGTAGCCAAAGTGGTACAGGTCAGGTACAGCAAGATAGTTGCTTGTGTGACATACATTAGTGGCCTTGAGTGACCACATGATGCTGCCTGATGATGGCTCATGGTACTACACTACATCCAGTTACAGTACCTACAGTACTACACATAGCATTCATTGCTATACACCAGACAGTTGTGTGCATCTGGCCATGGTATGTATACCTATGAGTGATGATGCACAGGACATTGGAAAGTGTTCCAGACTTGCACAGCAATGTTGTGTCCATGTACACGTTGTGTTTCAAGGTGAGGTCAATCATTGAACAACACACATGCATCAAAGACATGTATACTGTTATCAACAAGGACTCTCCACACTCGCACTGCATGCTGTTAAGCAACACACATCCTGCCTGCTGACACGTGTGATAGGACTCTTTGGCTTGTGGTACTGTACTGCACCATCAACCACTAATGGATATGTTCCGTATTGCTGTTGGTGTGTGTGTGTGTGTGTGTGTGTGTGTGTGTGTGTGTGTGTGTGTGTGTGTGTGTGTGTGTGTGTGTGTGTCAACTTGACTGAGTAGTGTATGTGTGCATGTGTGCATGTGTGCATGTGTACATGTGTTCATGTGTGCATGTGTGCATGTGTTCATGTGTGTGTGTTCATGTGTGTATATGTGTATGCGTGCATGTGTTTATGTGTTCATGTGTGCATGTGTGCATTTGTACATGTGTACATGTGTGCATATGTGCATGCGTGCATGTGTTCATGTGTGCATGTGTGCATGTGCACATGCGTTCATGTGTTCATGTGTGCATGTGTGCATGTGTGCATGTGTTCATGTGTGCATGTGCGCTAACATCCTGTACAGATTGTGAAGTGTGTTTCCTGTCTTCCTCTCACAGGTGCTGAGGTATTGGATGAGTGCAGCAGGGAACCTGAGGTCACTGCCACAAATAGTGGGCATGATGACACATGTGTAGTGGCACAGGCAGGTTTGTCAGGGTCTGTCGTTGGTCCGCCAATCGACAGTACACAGCTGTCCACCCCATCTATGTACACATTCATACTGCTGATACATCCCTCAACACCAATGGCCTTAGCGGAGGAACAGCATACAGCCGGCACCGAACAGGATAGTGTGGTATCTATGGCACATGCAACCCCACACAGCAGCCATACCCAGACACCTGGAATGGTACCACATGCTTGTGGGAGCACTGCTGGTCATAATGCCACTGGCGGACGTGCCCCCACAGGTCTTACAACCTCAGCCATGTTCCAGTTGGTAATGCAGGCACAGGCACGTATGGAACGGTACACCAGGCAGGGACTAAGGGTGCAGAGGGTTCACAACACCGCTATCAATGACAGTATCCATGATCTTGCCAGTGCCATCCATAATTACACCGAGGTCATTGATAGACGTTGGGGGGGAGACACTAGATGTCCTCCACAATGTAATGTCCATGTGCCAGGCCAGTGCAGGATGGCTGAGATGTCAACGTGGATGTATGCCAGCAACATCATCAGCTGGCACTCGTCGCGGATGACACACAAGTCCCAGCCGCTCCCGTAGTGGCAGTACCAGCCTCAGCAATGTTGGGGCTGGGCTGTCAATAGATCATCCTAGATGACGACATGCACATGGCTCTGACCAGTCCCAGCAGGGACATGGGTCTAGTTGACATCCCTCTGCCTCTGACGATAGTACCCAGTCTGGCTTGGTACCCGATACTGTCCGTGGCACCTCTGGCAGGCACAGGTACTGTGTCCCTGGCCGGAGACAGTGATCTGTACAGCCTGGCAGGTACAGTCTGTGGCTGTCCCACAATCACCCGTATGTGGCAGCCACAAGGTGGAACTGTGTGCATGCAGACACACACACATAAACCAAACACCTAGGGCTAACACATACACACACACATTACACCAACATTGACCCATAGTGTACTGTTGTCCCACACACACACACACACACACACACACACACACACACACACACACACACGCATCCATGTCAATTGGATGGGTCATTGTTGGGCTCTGGCAACCCAATAACACACCCTGTGCATATGATGAAACTGTGCCACCTCCTGTCATCTGTGACAATGATGCAGGAACAGGCTTATATGGTGCTGATGCACAAGGTGATCTAATATCAGTGTAGCAATGTTAGCATGTTGTCAAGAGCAAGGTGTACTGATATCCTTGTAGGTATAGCTGAGCAGGCATGATGCATTAAAACTATGATTATCAGTGTAGTATTGTTTACACCAGTGTTAATTCCAATACTGTGTTGTCCGCCCATGTACCACTTGGCTGATGCGTGCAGTACTGGCAGCATGTGTTGTTGAGTGGATGGTATGTGTGTGATGTGTGCAGTACAGATTTGCAGGTGTACATTTGTGAGCATGGTGGAGATGCGCCATCTGCATGTATGTGTATAGTGGACACATGGGAAGGGTGACATGCCCTGTATTACACAGTGTTAACACTTCATATTTCCTATTGCTGGCCAGTATGCATTTTACTACACATATGTTACGAGTTGGGTACACATGTGTGTATAACATGGTTTGACACTATGCTGTGGGTGATACTGTTTATATTGGTCATTGTTTTGCTTACTGGTAGTATACATAACCTCAACAGCCTGACTTTATCCAATCGTTAGCTGATGTCTTGACAACTGATGCACAGATGTAGGATACACAGTAGCATTTGAGTCTTTCCAGTACTATACTATACCAGTAACCAGTGGTATTGGCCACCACACATTCCTGGGACCACTCCTGTTTGGCATGTAGACGTCCCAGGTGCAAGCAAACACACTAGGGATATCTCTGTCCAGATCTGGTAATGCATACAGTGGCCTACAATGCATTCTCCAGATGAGACACTTATCCTCCACGAGGGTATCATACAGACAGATACCTGTTGACTAACACATGCTGTAAAGCTAAATGCCAACTATAGCATAGTCATCCACATTTACAATACATAGTATCCTGACAGTACCACATTGTTAGTAGCCCACAACATGTAGCAGGGATACCAATGTGTACATACAGGCACATGTTATGTCATCTGGCCTTTGGTATTCACATTTCCAAAGGTATGCTGATGTCCCTCAGTGAATCACATAAGCATGAAAGGGTCTATATGCATATCCACAGAGGTGTTGTACACCTGTAATGAATGACCATTATTGACAGACTGTGTTGTGTTTGAACATGTCTGACATATACCCCAGGCATGAACCCTCACTCACACTATTCTAACTGTCATGGGTGTGTGTGACACAGATGACCTAGGCCTCAGATCACTACAGTGGCTGGCCTTGACACATACATACATATGTGACCTAAGGTCTGAGAAGCAGCAGCACAGACTGTAAATGGTAACAGTTGTATTTGTGTAGAAAGCAGGCTTCACACCTATGAACTCATTGAGGTCACATGTACATATATGTATTTGCCACAGATAACAATTGAAGTCACGTGTACATATATGTATGTGCCACACAGATACTGAAAGTGTGCAATGCACATACTGTTGTTTTACTGATATGTCATACAGCTGTAAAAGCAAAACCACACCACATTAACCAACAGTGTGTCACACACACACACTCAGCAATTGCTAGAGTCAAACCCCTACCTATCTATGTTATGATACTAGAGAGATCCGCATTAACACAACACACTATAAGCTTTATTGGAAGCTTTCATTTCCACTGCTGTATTTCTGGGATACTGACATCATCAGACATGCCAAAGAGGAGATTACCTCTTTGAATGTGTTTTCAGACTCCAAAAAGAGCATTCCTCTCAAAGGAAATCACACACCCCCCACCACTCAGCGATTGCAGGATTCAAACCCCTAACTAACTATGTTATGATACAACAGAGATATGCATTAACACGACACGCTATATGCTTTAATGGGTGTCTTCTTTTCTCCTGCCATATCTGTAGGATGCTGACATCATCAGACTTACCAAAGAAGAATCTACCTCTATTCATGTGTTTTCCTAGTCTCCAAAAAGGGCATTCCTCTCACAAGGAACCACACACACATACACCCCCCCCAGCACACACACACACACCAATTTCAGGATTCAAACCTCTACCTAACTATGTTATGATACAGACATATGCGTTAACCTGATGCGCTATATGCGTTACTGGGTGCTTTCCTTTCCCCTGCCATATTTGTAGGATGCTGACATCATCAGACTTGCCAAAGAAGAATCTACCTCTTTTCATGTGTGTACCTAGTCTCCAAAAAGGGAACTCCTCTCAAGAAATCACACGCATACACAGCAATTTCAGGATTCAGACCCCTACCTAACTATGGTATGATACTACAGAGATACACATTAACATGATGTGCTATATGCTTTACTGGGTGTATTTATTTCTCCTGCTATATTTCTAGGATACTGACATCATCAGACTTGCCAAAGAAGAATCTACCTCATTTCATGTGTGTACCTAGTCTCCAAAAAGGGAACTCCTCTCACAAGAAATCACACACACAGAGCAAGTGCAGGATTCAAACTCCTACCCAACTATGTTATGATACTACAGAGATACACATTAACTTGATGTGCTATATGCTTTAGTGGGTGCTTTTATTTCTCCTGCCATATTTCTAGGATGCTGACATCATCAGACTTGTCAAAGAAGAAGCTACCTCTTTTCATGTGTGTACTTAGTCTCCAAAAAGGGCACTCCTCTCACAGGAAATCACACACACAAAGCAATTGCAAGATTCAAACTCCTACCTATGTTATGATATTACAGAGGTACACATTAACACAATGCGCTATATCCTTTACTGGGTGTTTTATTTTCTCCTGCTATATTTGTAGGATGCTGACATCATCAGACTGGACATGGTAATGTATGTGCACTTTGTTTTATGCAATCCCAGAAATGAACCATGTGGGTCAGCAGGTGTTAACAGCTTGAGCAGGACTCCACAATTCTTAGCCTGTGTGATCTCTCTGCGGACAATTTTCCATTCCTTCACATGACAATACATATTTATGCACAGGTTGTTGAATTTGTGGATAAAGGGCTACTCAGAGTCTATGTGGGACGTGTGTAGCTCCCTTCAGTGATGTGTGTCCTGGGTGGCTGCCTTGCAAACAGTCTAGCAGGTTTGGGAACCATGATCTGCCCATGATCATACCACAGTTGGTAGGGCTGTGTGTTTGTCGGCTTCCAATAGCTCTGTTTATGACTTCAATCATGATGGACTCAATGGCCTTGCAGATCAGATGTCATAGGCTTATAGGACTATAGTTCCCATGGTCTGTTGTGCACCAACACTTGTGGAGTGTGCCATATGTTGCTGTAACACATTCAACAGTTTCAGATCCTGTAGAGAGGGTGTGGCTCAACAGACTGTTCAGGTGCAGGGTCTGTTTGTTCTGTAGTTCACTTATGACACATATCGGGAAACAATGTCATCCAATTGATGCCATGTTTTTGGCTTTGGAAGGAGCTGTTTACCCATTCTACATGTGATATCTCCTGGTATGATGATAGGGACATTCGTCAGTGGGAGGTGGGTATGTATGTATGGGCCTGTCTGACAGGATGTCGGCATTGTCAGTCAGGTACAGTTGGCCTTGTCTCAGGACATATATGTGTGTACAGTGCTGTGTATGACATAGCTGATGGAAGTGTCATGGTTCTGTCTGGACTCCTTCACAGATAATCTTTCAAAAACACCAACATACCTGAGCACTAAACCCCTGTTATACTCTTTTACACACTTAATGCTCTACTGATCCCTTTTGATCAGTCAACAGAGTGTATGCCATCATAATATCCTGGCATGTCCAACAGTTGGTTTCAGTTTGTAGCCTGCTACTGACCACCCTCCCGAACTCAGGAACCCCACTCAGCTCTCCTGGGACCACTGGAGGATATGACGGTCTCTACAAACACCATTATATGGGGTGACTTCAACTACAGAAATATTGACTGGGAATACTACTAAAGCCACAACACCCTCGCCCAACGGTTGCTAGAATTTCTAAACACAAATGCTATGTCACAACTGGTCACCACACCCACATGAGGGGAAAACATATTGGACCTGATCATTACCAACATGGGGACTCCATGCCCCTCATTGGTAAGGTCAGACCATACATTTATCTCACTGGACATCCATATCCCGTCCCCATCCCCATCCTAGGTTCTCTCAGGAAGTACTTACCAACAGCAAATGCCACACTTCTCTAAACCAAGGTGGTATCCTTCAAAGACCCTGGGACAGAGGTAAGTATGGCTCAGACCACTGAATCCTTTACAAACACATTCTATTGACACCTACTGGAATGCATGGATTGTGCTATCCCAAATAAGAACAAGACTCATTCCTCCAAAGGCAGGGGACCTGTCTGGTGGACCACGGCCATAAATAAGCTATACAACAAAAGGAGGGGGCTACTACATGATAGAGCACAATCCCAATAAGAGAAGGCATCTCTGATCAGTACTAGCAAGAAGCTACATTCACTCATGAATTCATCTAAGACCCATTTCAAAAGGTAAATTGCACCACACACTGAGAACAATCACAAGGCCTTCTTTAGTTATGTCATGAACCTGGGTGCCAACTCCCAGATATGCTGTGTGTTACTGCAAAATGACAATACATACACTGAACCCACAGACATTGCCATCATCCTGGAAAACAGGTTCAGTGCAAATGTCACTCCCCCATCCCCCCTAATGAGCAAATGTCCATCCCAACATAGTGTAGCCTCCCTGACATCACAGATGATCAGGTGAGTGCTGCCCTCTCCAAAGCAGACACCACAGCATCAATGGGACTGGACGGTGTCCCAGCCTGCATCTTACACAAGCTTCATGATGAACGTAACCCTCACATGAAGTCACTGTTCAATATCAGACTTACTACAGGATATGTACCCAAGGAATGGCATACAACAACAGTGGTCCCACTCCACAAAGGTGGTGCCACAACAGACCCTGGACACTATCACCCTATAAGCCTATCTAGCCTGGTCTGCAAAGTGATGGAGCGTATCATCATGATACTCATACACACAGACATCGGGAACCTACAGGCACTGGATCCTACACAATTCAGCTTTGTTGTGGGCAGATCTTGACTCTTGAACATGGTTGACTTCTTTAAACAGTTACCAGGTCCATAGATGTAGGGAAGGTAGTCCACACAGCCTACCTGGACCTCGCATAAACCTTCACAACAATACCCCACTCAGGCATCATACATAAGCTCACCATCTTAGATATCGACACATATGTCACAAGATGGATTGCTAAGTGGATCAGGGATAGCACCCACATGGTATGTATTGCAGGTGCCATGTCTGACTCTACACAAGTTACACGTGGCATCCCACAAGGCTCAGTCCTGGGACCTGTCTTGTTCAGTATATATTCCTCTGATGTACAGGCTAACACAGGAGGAATATGGCTGACCATGTTCGCAGCTGACTGCAAACTGGGTGCCATATCTGACTCTCCAGCTGGCACAAGCATCCCCCAAAAGGGTCTCACAGAGATGGATAACTGGTGCCAGAGCCATGGCCTACAGCTGAATGCCATTAAATGCATAGTCATCCCCTTTGAGAATCACATAGTGCCCACACATTACCACATAGGTGTTAGTACATTAAGTATGGTAGACGTTGTTAGGGATATGGGGACATGAGTAGTTTGTAATCTTGCCTTTGACAATCGCATTGCCATAGTGGTTAGACAGACATTCTATATAGCCCTCCCTATCCCAACAGGTTTCACATCTAGATCAAGTAAAGTCACTGTGCCCCTATACTCATGAGGCCCATGATTGGATACAATGCCCCATTTGGGATGTACCTTACACGACACCTGCAGCAACTGTATTGGCCTCAAAAGTACCTCAACAAATGGATCTAGGGATTCACACAGATGCCCTGTGCAGTTCGGCTAAAGTAACTTCAGCTCTACTCAATCGCTTACCACCTACTCAGATGCGATCTGTGCCTGTTGTTTATAGCCATGTCCAACACAGAATTAATGGACATGCTCCACCTCAGGATATCTGGATCCCTTAGAGCTACACGCTCCAGGGACTTACACCTCAGCACAGATATTTATAGGACATGCTGGAGGGAAACATTTCTATCCCAGACACTCCCTTCACTCTGGAATGGGATCCCAGTCCCGCATAGGCTGAACCCCCCCCACTGACCCCCTACAGGAGACATATTGACAAGTGGATGGGTGATCGTATGTTTACCCCTGGAATCTCTTCTAGGTCCCTGCTGGACAGAGGCACAATAAAGCAAACATGGCCTAAGTGTGTGAGCATGCCCAGTCTGTCCTTTCAGTGTTTTGTTGCCTGACATTTGTCTCATTTATTCAAGTGTGTAAGCATGCCCTGTGTGACCTTTCAGTATGTTGCTGTCTGAAGTCCACTACATTTGTTGATGTGTGTGGACATGACCAATATTAACAATTATACGATATGTGCATTGAAAATCAGGTTTTTTTCTTACTGCAGGTTCACCTTTGTGTCATAACTCGACAGGGATTATACTGTGCCTGCAGGGTTTCCATGAGATACGTTGCATAGACTTATCAACATTTCTTCATACAGGCTGACCAGTGCAATACTGTCATGGTTTAATGGTTCAGTACTATGACATTAGTGCACAGTATCCTGTGTTTGAGGCCTGTCACTGCTTTATATTTTCATACTGAGCAGACCAGACTGCTTAAGGGCCAGTAGAGCAAATATGAGCATGTTGGCTTTTGTTCAGCTATGCCCAACGTAGACCAGGTTTGTCCAACATTGCTCAACGTTAACCAACATTACAGAACATTGCCCAATATTGCTCAACATTGACCACAGTTGTGCTAGTGTTAGTGTGTGCAATTGCTTTACATATACTAAATGGTGGTGAAAGCTGTTTAGCACTGCTTTATATTGCTTAACACATGGCAATCATGCCTCAGGTGGTGCTGCAGAGCTGACTATGTCGGATGCACATACTGCACTCCCTATACATGTTTAGAAACAGGTAGTGTCAAGTTAGGCATCCCTTTTGCTATTTGTGTGAGTCAGAGAGAGGTATCATTTCCAGGGTTCCTACTGAGCCAGTGTATGTGCTATGCTTTGCCTCTTTGCCAAGGCCAAAGCATACTGGGCACACCTCCTTCTGCCTACTGGGGCAGGCTCAGGTTGTTCCTACTCCGAGTCATGCTCTGCCTGTGATGGCCTTGGCAATGGTGGGGGGCTGTTTGGCCCAGGACTATGCTGCTCCTGCTGCAGCTGTTTTTGCAGGATCATATTATGTAGCATGGCAC
This sequence comes from Protopterus annectens, assembly GCF_019279795.1. NCBI lineage: Eukaryota > Metazoa > Chordata > Ceratodontiformes > Protopteridae > Protopterus > Protopterus annectens. The sequence goes on along the minus strand of NC_056741.1, from coordinate 439,462,948 downwards.
ATACCATGACAATTTGGGTACATGTAGCTGGTGAGTACTGCAAGGCTCCACCAGATGTGTCCAGGCACTGGAACCATGACTTGAACAGGCCAAACACATGCTCGATTACATTTCGTGTTTGTGCGTGTGCCTCATTATGGCGTTCCTGTTCAGGTGTGTGTGCGTTTATGATGGGTGTCATCAGCCACAGCTCCAGTGCATAGCCAGCATCCCCCACTAGGTGACCATGAGGGATGTCCCCACTGGCAAATGTCTGGTGCAGCTGCGTCAGATGCCAGATATGGGAATCATGGTAGCTTTCAGGGCAGCCAGCACACACATTCAGTATTATGCCCTGGGCATCACACACGACCTGGCAGTTGATGGAGGGGAAGCCCTTGTGGTTGAAGTAGACCCAACCCCTCTAACCGGCTGGTGCTTTGATGTGTATGTGCGTGCAGTCTATTGCACCCACTACCTCAGGGTATTCCGCTATTTGCTGGAAGAGACGCATACTGCTGGCCAATACCTCATGGGAATTGGGGAAATATACATGATCACCGACATGTGCTGACATGGCATCCAGGAACTGGTGCAGTACCCTGGATGCTGATGCCTGTGATATCCCCATCATATCACCAGTTGGTCTCTGGAAGGTACCTGTTGCTAATATTCTTAGGCCAACACATACCTTGGTTTCCATTGGGATGGGCTCCCCTCTGTTGGTTCTGTGTGTGAGGTGTGGTCTGCACAGTTCAACAATTTGCTGCAAGAGGTCTCTGTCCACTCTATAGCGCTCCACTATCTCCAGCTCATGTAGCCCCTGGTAGGTTACCCTGGGCCTGTACACCCTTCTCCATCTCCTCACTGTGGGTTGTCCAGCAGCATTTGCATTGTCACCAACCTCAGCATGTTGCATATGTCACCTTATAGCAGCAATGGCAGCCCCTAACATTTCTTTGTCTCAGTAAAGCTTTTTCAGTTTTCACTTCTATTAGCTTACTGCAGTGTTGCAGTGTCTCTTGAGAGAAACATAGTGAAATGTTGTTTGCAGAGTTTTAAGTGCTGGGCTGGGCTAGTGTACTGCCTGTGTAATTGCCTGATTCTGTTTGTTTTCACCTGCTAGCTCTGCTAGTACTCCCTAGTTAACTTCCTGCTATTTGTTGTGCTTCCTTTTCCCTTTCTGTTTTCTCAGGGGTGCAGCGCAGCACACACAAGCACAAACATGCGCACACCAGCTCACACGTGCGCACACATGCATACATTGACTAAAACTTGCTTATTATTGGTAAAACGCATGCACACTGGCACAAACACACTTACACAACTTTAAACAGCCTTATACATGCTTACTTCGACTTAAACGCGCACACACACACTTACACATGCGCACACAGTCTTACTCGGGTTTACAGGTGTGCACCCACGCACATACACGCTCAGCAAGAAACTTTAGTGTTATCCATGGCATACACCTTTAATTTCTTGCCTTTACCTATCCTACCTGTTGACACACCACTTCCAATGATGTGTAAATGACAGCTAACACATGTCACTCTGCTCCACTGAGCTTCACTTCTTTCATACATACCCCCCTCATGATGTCACCTATCTTCTACTCTGTTACTCCCCTTATCCTACTCCTACACTCCACTGACTGTGCTCATTTGCTATGTAAACTTGCGTTTCACTATCCTAACCCTCATTTGCATAGGATTGCCTACTAATGCTTGGTTACATCTCTTTGACTGAGCTTCCCCCCTTAGCAACCTCTACTCAGTGGCCATGTTGTCTTCAGCCTGCCATTCCCTTGCATTGTAAATTCAGAATAGCAATAAAATCCACATTTGTGGATCTTAATTATTGATTTTCTGTTTTTTACAGCACAGCGCATTTGCGCGGCGCTGCGCTATGCTTAAACCCCTGGGATTGGGATGAAAAAAAATATTTATTTTATTTTTATTTTGCATCAGTGAACATTGCCAATGGCCATTGGCATGCTTCCTCAACTGGATGCATCCTTTTTTTGGAGCTGTCACAGCTCTGTTTTGCTATTTGCAGAACTGTACTCAGTTGTCAACTGAGTACAGTTCTGCAAATAACAAAATAGTTCAACAGAACGGCAGTTCTAAAACTCCAATAAACAAACAAAAAGAACGCCTTGGACCACGGTCTTCTCCTCTATAGTATCAAACACCAAAATCACAGAGCGCCAGTGAAATTAACGCTTTTATTCACCAAGAAAAAATAAAATACATGCGTTTTCGTCCTACATACAGGACTTCATCAGACAACCATTTTTAACTTAAAAAGCCATGAGTACAGTTCTGCAAATAACACTACTCTTACTCGGACAGGTTCGGGTTTCCTGGATCACAAATTTACCTCATTTGCATACCTTTTGCCTGCAATCGAGGTAATTTGCATATCCAAGCCCTGTCCATGTAGGACTTGTTTTGGGAGCTCTGTTGCACGCCCCTACCGGCTGTTCCTGGATCGCTCAGCGGACATGTTGGCTGCATGGAGTCTTACTCTACTCTTAGACTCCGTGCAAGCCTTCGTGAATCCAGCCCAATGTTACAGCAAGAATGGGTTATTTTTCATACACAATGCGTACAGACTCCAAGTGTAATCCAACGGGCTGTGACACAAGCTGGGCATGCTAAATAACATAGCTCTATGAAACAGCATCTTTATTACTGTAGCAGTTACCTTGTGCATTTCCACATGCACTATAGCATTTTTAAATGAGTGGTGTAACTTACAGTGTCTCATTGGCAATCTTTTGCACCTTTTGTCAATTAACTGTAATGGGACGTTATGTAATCAACATTTTTGTTGTGTATCAGGATATAAAAGTAGTGGTACTTCATCAGACTGTACTTTCTGTCGCTGACACATATAGATGAGCAATCTTTGAGATACCGGTGGACGCGGATGAAAACCATCGCTATCAGCACTCTGCATATCGACAATTTACTGTGCGGCATTATGGAAGACTAGGAAGCAGACTGCGACGAGTGATACCGAGTTGTTGTGTCTGGCGCATTCGTGAACATTACCGAAATTCATTAGGCCAGTATACAGGATCTGTGCCACATAGGAGGAATGTGTATGACTAATAAAATGCATGGAATGTAACAAATTGTTTTTCACCTGTATGATTTCAAAATGTTGTGGTTTATTAATAAATACAGTTGTCATAAACATCCTAATTTGTGTGTATTTGGAAGTGTTATTGAAATGCACCACCAATGAGTAGTTCACAAATGGCAACTGCATAATGAAGCTAGTGACTGCTCTGATTGTACTGGTTGAAAGCAAAGTACTAAAGTACTGATGAGACAGCAGTTGTGGAGAGACTAATCAATGTCCTATCAATGCTAGTGAGATTGAACTGTCTGTGAAGGCAACAACTGGTAGTATTATGTGATCATACTGTCAGTGTGGTGTTGACGTAGGGCACAGTTATGTAAATGATATGTAGTGCAGCGTAGCCATTTAATTAAGTCTATACATTTGCAGATGAGAGGGACATAAATTGAAAATTAACTGTTAGTGCATAACACAATGGTTCATACTCGTGCTTGACCTACAGCTGATTATCTCCACACACGTGATAAAGAATTGAAAAATAAGTGATATCATTCAATTTGTCAGTTAGCGTAGTAGCACACTGCACTTCTCCAACAGTTGTATGCCATACATTTAAAACAGGTAAGTAAGGTACAGTGTAGTACAGGTCAAGCACATGGCGTGGTAGTACAATGAATGACTGTCATGAACTGCATCTCCTTTGATGCAGACTGTCGTACTCCAATAAGACTGCATCGGTGTAGCTATGGATCATAGGCTACGGTGTTTGTTATAAGTGATGGCAACCTTACTGATTCACAAGGTTGAAAATGCCAGTGTGCATTTGTGTGTATGTTGGTCAATTCAGTGTGCATATTTATTTATTTTACATTTGTTGACCGGGCTAGTCCAGCTGGATATATGTCCATTTTCAGTGGAGGCCCGGGGAGAAAAGCTCCACATACATCAAAATGTTTACAAAGACAATGACATTTACAAAGACATTGGTACATTACAAAGCTTAGGCAAACATTACATTTCATAGGATTTAGCATTTGAATACATAAAATCATAGTGTAAACAGTTTTGGATATTCCTAATAAAATATGTTTAAAGACACTATTAATTATAAAGTCACATGCAAATGTCACACAAAAATGCTAGTGTCTAACAGCAATGGATATTCATACAAAGTATGTACAATGACACTCTCATTCTGTAAAGTCTAACCAGAAGACCTAGTGTAAGATGGCTATGGATAATCATCAAAATATGTACAGGACATTAGTCCGCTGTATAGTCACATTAACTTTATTATCAATAGAGAAGACACAAGATTATACTCAAAAGAAGATAGGTGCTGAGGGAAGGGTTTGGTAGTTAGTCTGGGTAGACACAGGGGCATAACCAGTGTGATTTAAGGTAGGGTTTTAGTTTGCTTTTAAATAGGTTGGCTGAGGCTAGGGAGCTTAGGTGATTAGGGAGGCTGTTCCAGGTTTTACCCACTGTATTAGGGAACAATGCGTCACCAGCTGAATTATCGGATTTAGCTATTTGTACTAGTAGTTTGTTAGATGAGCATAGAATTTTGAGATTATTATAGGGGGTGATTAGGGTATTGAGTATTGGTGTATTTGTAGGTTGATACAGGATCTTATGGACTATTGTTAGCTGGTTAAAAAGTATTAGATTTGGCAATTCTAACCAGCCTAGTTGATTCAGATTGATACAATGATGGGTGCTATAGGAGAACCCAGCTGCAAATCTGGCAATATTGTTGGAGGTAGACAGTTTACTCAGGTTGCTTTTACATAATTTAGTATAGATAGGCGAGGCATATAGTAGGGTGGAGATAAGGTGGGTACGGGCTATAGCGGTCTTGGCTAGCTTAGTCAGGAAGGTTTTGATCCTGTAAAGGGAACCTAATTTTTTGTTCACATGGGTTCATAGGTAAGTACTAGTTTATCTGCCTGAAGCCATTGATAAGCCTAGCCAGAATGTGTTGGCTTTCGCCATCCCCTGAAATTATTTCCCTGTGCCTCTGTTCAGCAGAGCCACTGAAGTCATCCCTGGGGTAAACCTTCTGTTTCCCATCAACTCGTCAAGGTTTCTCTTGAAGGGCGTTGGCGAGAATCTCTGCCTAATGTAGATTGACATCTTGTTCCAAAACATAAAGTAACTATGTGTGGAGATTACAAGCCATATAAGCCTAGCCCAGACTTTATCCCATGTTTAGAGAAATCGGCACCTAATCGCCTGTCCAGCAGGGACATGGGTGGAATCACAGGGATCTATTTATTACTTTCTGCATCCAGTTATCAATGCTCTGTTCTATTATGGTAGAGATACTCTGACAAATGTGGAGAGGAAGTGTATTTCATACAACAGGTAGTCTGTGGGACACCAGTCTGTTCCTCCTACATGGCATATTGATGTCACAGAATAGGTTGTTACTCGAGTGGAGCCCATCCGGTGGATGTGCATCAGTTCACCAGATTTACACACAGTGTGATGCATGAGTAATCCAAGATATCTGTTGTGAGATGTAATGATGAAAACAGGCCTTGTGATAAATGAGGGTGGAGGGCAATGGTGACTGAATGCAGTCAGCTTCAAAGATAGCCAGCTTCAGATCAGGTTGTTAATGGATTTTTTTTTTCAAGGAGTACAGCCACCCACAGCTTAGTGATGCATGAATCCATTTAGCTCCAGACAGTGTTATTGACAATGTGTATTACACCTGTATGAGTCTTACCTTGTGCATAAAGCAGCTGCCCTTCCCAACTGTCATTACCATAAATACTATAGCTGCTATTATTACAATGTATGTAAGTAGGTGACACAGTGGAATCAAAGAGAAAAGTGCTTGATCATTGCTAAGCCTACCAGTAGGGTACTGGCACCAGTTCAGGTAGTTATTTCCCTATGCATAGTGCAGTCATCTCACCTTTCATCACTATACATAACTTTTATTTATTGCATTGTATTTATTTATTGTATTGCATTTATTTATTGTAGATTTGTTAAATGGGATAGTTAGCATCGATATATGTCCATTTTCAACGTAGGCCCGTGGAGAGAAGCTACAAGATAATACACCTTGAACCTTTAGTAAATGCTAGTTTCAAGCATATAACATTCATAAGCCATACCAGCATTTAGCACAGATACTACTAAGTTATAATAAAACACTGTAAAAATATATATATATTTTTTCAAAGTTATATATATTAACTGGCCCGCTGGCCAGCTTCTACTCTCCTTCTTTCTAGGTAAAAAATGGAAATCTCTCCCTCCTTCTCTTAGGACTATACCTAACATCGAATCCTTCAAAAACCAACTCTTCCTACACCTATCTTCCAAATGGAAATGCTCCTGCTTTCACCCTACATAACTCTTCCCACTAAGCTCTCCATCCGCCTGCTCTACTATACTCTTAACCTTATTCTAATTTCTCTAAAGAACCTGAACTAGATGACTTTAAATAAACTCCAAGCTTGTGAATATTGTGAACTTCCTAAGAGTAAAAAAAAAAAAAAATGTGTTTTGCTTTTTTAAATTGTCTCATGATGTACATTACACTTGCTATTTTTTTTGAATGTATGAATCTTACTCTTGTATTTCATCTCAATCATTATGTAACCTTTTTTTGCATTTTGTAACCTTTATTGTACTGTATTGCACATGGAGCTTTTCTCCCCGGGCCTCCACCGAAAATGGGCACTTCTTGGCCCAGTGGACTTCCTCGGTAATCAAACTGAAAATAAATAAATAAATAATCGCATTACATTCTGGACACATTGAGCAGCAGTTATACAATTGAACCTTACAGAAATGGTGTAGTAGAAAAAAGTTAGAAGTAGCTGAAGGCAAGGCACCTAAGTATTACAGAGGTCACTAGTCAGGGTTACTGCAAGGACATAAACAACAAGTTTTGAAGTAATTATTGCTTTTTTTTAATGGAGTTAGTGAGGGTTATAGGGTCAAGTCAGCTGGTAGTCTGCTCCATGGTTTTACCACAGAGTTGACAAAGAACGAGTCCCCAGCTGAGTTGTTGGATTTCTGTTTGAACTCGGTTTTGTGATTGTTTTTAGTGTTAGCTGCAATTCAGCCGTCATAGCTGGCTTTTGAGGATTTGATGAGGTTTTTCAACTCTTTGTTGAGTTGAAGAAGGGATTTTTAGCACTCTGTTGCAGAACATGGTGTAGGCCCTAATTTCTTTCTTCTTTTGTTGAGATTATTAATGTAAGGGCACCAACAGATTGGCTGACTTCTATTGAGTATACATGTAACACATGCAAAACGTTTGTCAAAATATACAACAAAAGATAACAAGCAAAGTAAAAATAATAAATACTAACTTGTTTGAATATGATATCAAATTGAAAGAATGAAATAGTGCAGCTAACCCAGGCTATGTATGTCGATGGCTGTGTAACATTTTGGGACAGAGATGCAATATGGAATGGTGAAAGCATAGTGGCTGAGAAATTATAAGTATGCAGCCATATCAAAGTAACTGTTACTTGTTTTGTCAATGAGATATGTCTGAGACAGAACTTCTAGTTCCCCTGTTGTGTGATAGAGGCTTAATTACAGATACCTTTTGTTAAATTGAAAGGTTGTCCTCTTTTCACACCCTGTGCTAACCTCTATGCTTTACTGCACATGTTACCATTGCTTGGTTATTTTTATTACATTTTTACTATTTTTGCTACTTTTTTTCTTACAATTTTTTTTTTTTGCTTTTTGTTGTTTGTAATTTGTAATTTGTAATTGTATTTTATTCATGTCTTGGAGCTTATCTCCCTGGACCTCTACTGAAAATGGACATATATCCAGTTAGACTAGCCCAGTCAACAAATGTAAAATAAACAATGTAAAATAAAATAAAACAGAGTGAGAGAAGTGTGGAAGAGGGAATGAATGACAAATACAATCAGCTTCCCAGGTAGCCAGCTTCCAAGAATGTTATTTATTTATTTATTTTTTTATGTAATCCTGTTTCAATTGAAAGCTACCCCCTGTGGTTTTTGAGTGAGGACTGCATTCAGCTGCAGACAGTCTCTGGGACAATGTGGATTACACCAGTATAAGTCATAGTTTTTGCATTAACTAGGTTGCCTTTACAAACTCTCATTATCATAAATTCAGTAGCTGCCTTTATTCAAAAGTGGGGATTAATTAGACAGTTTTAACTGTTCTGCATACCACTTGGTGCCATCACCACAGGAGGTAGGTGTTCCTCTATTCATAAGAAAATCATATGCCCTTTTATCATTATACATAGGTTTTGCATTCTTTTAGGCTGAGGTCCATAGGCACCACAGTGTAGGAGATGTATTGTTTCTTATCAGATATCCATGTGTATAGCAGGACTGTTGTTTCTTTTCATATTATACACGTGAGTGCAACTGTCGGTAGACTGATACCAAGGGGCTGTTGAAACAAAGTAAAAAAATCAAAATATAACAATGGAATAAAACAAGGAACACAATAGGATGTCATTCAGCTGTACATGTGACCACCACAACAGATAGTTATAACTGTGTATCAGCCTGGATATTATCAAGCAATGGAGTGCAAACATTAGGGAAGATAGGAACTGTTTACAATTCAGATGAATGTATGAAAAGATTGACAAAATACGTGCCATTGTGTGTGGTAATGATAATAAAGCCATGGAGTGGTGTGCTATGGTGCTAGGAAGTATACCAATATGAAAACATGAAAGGTACAAGTAGAGATGGCTTTCTGGCATTTGCCATCCATGGAACTGGTAGAGTGGTGTTGCTTTGTGAAGGATATGAGGCAGTAGTGTCATTACCTGCACAGTTAATCATGATGCACTTGTCTCCTGATCAACATTAGGGTCATGTACCTCTGCTCTTGGGTAGTACACTGACAATGTCAGACCTGCATTTGGTGCTACCGCTGAAGGAATATGATATCTGAGGGAGCTGACATGATTCCAAATGCAGAGGTATCATACTACTTTGCCCATGTCCATATTCATTTCCGTTCTTCCTACTTTTGGTGAATAATTTCACCATGATGCTGTGACATATATAGTGGTAGACCTATTACACTAAATCCATCACTTTGGAAGTATTCCATAAATTCTACTTCTATTCATTTAAGTTGTCACGTTCTAATGTTGTTTTTCTCATTCCACCTCTGTCATCTTGCCGTTTGTGTAGTGAAAGTTTACATACTTGGATACTTTGCCTGTATTTCACTTAAAATGTCTTTGGAGAAGCTTAATGGTATTGATAACTTTTGCTTTCTCCTTTGCATAGCTAAATTGAAATTCTGGATTTCTTGCATATCACTAACAGTACATAATTTCTTTCTTATCCTGACTAGTCCAATATACCATCTGTATCTCTCTTTTCTAGTGTATGAATTTCATATGGACTACCACTCCGCCCGACAATGAGGTAGGGGAAGCTGCCACCTTAATGTCGCTGACCACTAATGTTGGAATGTTTCTGCATCTTCAGGATTCTACACTGTGATATTTTTTCCTTCCTATAAACACTGGGCATAAGAGTATTGTGGACATTTTTATCCTGGGAGTTGTGTACCCAGCTGTCCTCTTTAAATTTTAACCCACTTTTCTCTGTGCAGGATGCTATATAGAATACATTGTATAAAACAGTGTCAATCCTAGTGAAGTATAGCTTCTTAAATAAATATTTTGCATTGCCAAACACTATCGTACCTTCTGCTACATTCCACTATAGCTGCTTTTGGTTATAATATGTATTTATAAAATCCAGTATTTTGTTGTTACACAAAATTGTAAGGAATACAATGATGTCATGTCCTTGCAACTCACTTGAAGAAACCATCATTGAAGGTTACAAGTGTAATTGTCCTTAGACCCTTTTTTAAGCCCAGTCATTCATGCACCTGTTTTTGTAATTGTCAATGCCCAATAACTAGAAAGACGTTGGCGTATGTCTGGGCCTTTCAACACCTATAAGCTGCTGCTGTGCATACAGGACAGAAGTGAAAAGCATGGTTGAAGTTATGATTTCCCATCCATTGGTGCAAAAGTTTTTGAAATAGGCTTAAAGAAGAGGTCTGTTTCACATAAATGGGTAGTATTTTTCCTAGAAAAGGGTAAATGCTAACACACACAGCTCTTCCTCCAACATTTTGCTTATGTCACAGACAAGGTTTAGATGCTTATAATGAGTAGTTCTTGTACTGTTTGTTTTTATATGTATTTATAGAGTCCAGCCCTCAGGGATGGCTGTGACAAAGTCTGGTAGTCTCGGTATAGATTGGCCCTCAGTAGTCTGTAAGAGACTGAGTACAGGGACACGTGTTTGGATGTACACATACAACATGTTATGTACACCCTATATTATTTTCACAACTAATTTGTGTGGACAACATAGTTTTTTTGAAAAGGCCTGGTCAGTGACATGATAAAGAGTATAGTGCACTCAATTATAGCTTGAATGAGTGATAAACATATTGGGACTATGATCTCCTTAGATCTGGATGCCATTACATAAGTTGTAACTTGCCTCACATTGAAGGATTTTATCAGCACTGTGGACACATGGTGATCAAAGTTCAGGTTACTGGCAACCAGAGTTCTCAAGTCCCTTACCAGTGGGTCTACTCCCAGTAGAGTGTTAACAATGCAATAATGGGTATGGCGTGTCACCTTCCCAAAAGGTATAAACATGCAATGTATGGCATTGAGTATTCAGCTATGTTTCAAGCACCAGTTACTTGGCTGTCAGACTCTCATCAGCAAAATCTTCATATATGGAGAGATTAGTCATTGCACCAACTTCACAACACCCACGCTGATGGACAATGGAGGTACGACAGTTGAGTCCTATAGAAATGCACGTTATAAGCACTTACATCAGTGCATGGGTCGTGCAATCCCTAACAGAACCAAGATGGTATCCTCCAAAAAAGGAAATCAATCTGGTGGTCCCCTGCCATAAACAAACTATACAACAGAAGGAAGAAAGTGTTGCAAAAAATAGTAAAATCCCATGATTGGGTGAACTCAGAGGTCAGCCTCAGTAAGAAGCTGAGATTACTCATAAAAGCCTCCAAAACTATTTACCAAAACAAAATTGCCACTGATTCTAAAGACCACCACAAAGCATTCTATAGCTATGTCAAGAATCTGAATGGCAACACTCAGATCTACTATGAGTTACAGCACAATGTCACTAAATGTACAGAACCAACTGATATTGCCAACATCCGGGCAGATAGGTTCAGTGCTAACTGTACAACTGTCACCCCCTAAAGGGCCCATCCCTATATCAGAAGAATGCAAAGTTCCTGTAATCATGGCTGCACAGGTAAAAAACACACTCTCCAAAGCCAAGAACACAGCATTCATGGGACCTGACAACATCCCAGGCTGCATTCTACACGAACTAGAGAACGAACTGGCACCGCACCTAAGTACCATGTTCAGTCATAGTGTCACCTCAGGCTTTTTGGCCACTGAATGGTGCACAGCAATGGTTATCCCACTCCACAAAGGGGAGCCACCACAGACCACGGGAACTACCGCCCCATTAGCCTGACGAGCCTGGTCGGCAAGGCTATGGAGTGTACCATCATGAAACTTATAAACAATCACATTGTTAATCTCCAAACTCTGGACCATACCCAGTTCGGGTTTATAAAAGGCAGATCATGTCTCCTAAACCTGATAGAGTTCTTGGAAGCAGTCACCAAAGCTGTAGATGAGGCTAAGGTGGTTCACACAGCATATCTTGATCTCACCAAGGCTTTCAACACCATATCCCACTCTGAAATTATAGATAAACTCACTAAACTGGTTATAAATCCCTATGTCACAAGATGGGTTGCCAACTGGCTCACTGACAGAGCCCACACTGTGAAAGTAGCAGACTATAAATCCAACTTCAGACCAGTGACTAGTGGAGTACCACAGGTTTCAGTCCTGGATACTGTCCTGTTTGGTATCTACTTCTCTGAAGTACAGGCTAACACAGAAGGTCTTTGGCTAACAAAGTTCACAAATAAATGCAAACTAGGAGCCATTATCAAAACTCCTAAGGATGTGGGCATCCTACAAAAGGCCCTCACTTAGACAGATGCCTGGTGTCAAAGCCATGGCCTCAAGCTGAATGCCAAAAAAAGCATTGTCATCCCTTTTGTTAAAAACTCTGTACCCATGAACTACCACATAGGCGGTAGTCTACTTAACACCGAAAGTGTGATAGGAGACCTTGGGACAACCGGTGGACAGTAGTCTTTACTTTGATGATCACGTCGTCACAGTAGTCAGGAAATCCTTCTACATGCCACATCCCATCACAAAAGGTTTCTCATCCAGGAAAAAAAAGGTCATTGGTCACCTCTACTCATCACTCATTAGACCCATTATAGAGTACAACACCCCTTTTGGTATGTACCTCACAAGATATCTAGAACAACTGAAAAGGCCGTAGAAATACCTCACAAAGAGGATTAATGGCCTCAAACAGATGCCCTATGCAGACGGTGTCAAAAAACTCCACCTTTACTGTGTCGCAGATAGTCTACTCAGAGGCAATCTCTGCCTAACATTCAAAGCTATGTGAAACCGAGAGCTGTTGGACATGCTCCACTTAAAGAAATCCCAATCCCTCAGAGATACACGCTTTAAGAACCTAAACCATCTCACAGCAATAAACAGAACATATTGGAGGGATAGATTCCTGTCCCAAAGACTTCCCATACTCTGTAACAAACTACCTATCTATATCAAACAAAGCTCGTCATTAGCAGTTTTCATAAAAAATCTTGATGATTGGATGGGAGATAGGAAATTCTCCCCAGGGATCACTTCTGTGTCAATGCTTGACATGGGCACATGAAAATATTTTTCTCGGGTGGCGAAAGCCAGGGTACCGTTTGGCTAGCCTTATACAGGCCCTAGGGCCAGTAGCCTAGTACCTACCTATGAAACTAAGAATAGAGACAGATAATAATTTTTGTTACTTCTTCTGTCAGTGCATTCTCTAAGCAGTAGTAATTGTGGGTAACCCACAGTGTGATGCATGAGTAATACAAGATATCTTTTGTGATATGTAAAGATGAAAACAGTCCTTGTGATAAGCCAGGGGGAGGGTAATGATGAATGAATGCAGTCAGCTTCACAGATATCCAGCTTCAGATCAGATTGTTATGCATTTTTTTTTAATGAGTGCAGCTCCCCCATAGCTTACAGATTCATGAATCCCCTTTGGTCCAGATAGTCTCATTGACAATGTGTATTACACCGGTATGACTCCTACCTTGTGCATAAAGTAGCTGCCATTCCCAAATGTCATTACCATAAACACAATAGCTGCTATTATTACAATGTATGTAAGTAGGTGACAGAGGGGAATCAAAGAGAAAAGTGGCTGATCACTGGTAAGCCTACCAGTAGGGTGCCGGCACCATTGCAGGTAGTTATTTCCCTATGGATAGTGGAGTCATTTCTCCTGTCATCACTATACATAGCTTTTATATATTTTATTTTATTTTATTTATTTATTGTAGATTTGTTGAATGGGATAGTCAGACTGGATATATGTCCATTTTCAGCGGAGGCCCGTGGAGTGAAGGGCCATATTAATACACCTTGAACATTTAGTGAATGCTAGTTTCAAGCAGATAACATTCATAAGCAATACCAGCATTTAGCACACATAGTACTGAGTTATTATAAAACACTGTACAAAAAAAATTGCATTATTGTCAAAGTTATATATACATAACATTACATTTAGGTTTAAGACACACTGAGCAGCAGTTATACAACTGACCCTTCCTGAAATGGTGTGGTAGAAAAAAGTTAGAAGTAGCTGAAGGTAAGGCACCTAAGTAATAGAGAGGTCACTAGTCAGGGTTACTGCAAGGACATAACCAATGAGTTTTGAGGTATTTATTGCATTTTTTAATGGAGTTAGTGAGGGTTGCAGGATCAATTCAGCTGGGAGTCATTTCCATGTTTTTCACACAGAGTTGGCGAACAAACAGTCCCCAGCTGAGTTGTTGGATTTCTATGTTTGAACTAGGAGTGTAGTGGATGATTGCATTGGTCAGATGCTGGTGTAGGGGCTGATAATATTTTTTAGTGCTATGTATTTTCTGGTTGGTAAAGGACTTAATGTGCCACTATTATCATGTTGAACTGAATTAGGCTAGGCAGTTGAAGCCATCCTAGGGGATTTATGTTGTAACAGTGGTGTGTCCGATAGGCCATGCCTGTAGCAAATCTGGCTATGCAGGTTTAGCAGGACAATAGTTTAATTAAGATACATTTTGTTTTACTTGGAGAATAGAGGTGTGGGGTCCAGAAGAGTTGGGAATAGATAGATGAGAAGGGGCAATTGCAGTTCTAGCAAGTGGGGTAAGGAAAGGTTTGATGCTGTGAATCGAGCCAAGAGTTTTTACTAATGGTTTTGCTGGTTTGCATTGATATGCACATCAAACTTCAGGTTGTTATCCACTCTGACACCCAGTATTGTCATTTGGGCTTCTGGGGAGATGATAGTGCCATTGTTTGTGGTAATGTTGAAGGATGGCTGTGGGGTCCTGCGTGTGGGGGAGAAGAGGAGCAGCTTAGTTTTTTTGGGCGTTCAGGATTAGATGTTGATTGGAGACCCATTTTTCCACTGTATTGAAGCTATTCTGGGTTAATGTGGATAAACCAGCTGGTGAGGTGTCATAACAATTCAATGTGGAGTCATCTGCATATTGAATGCAGGTAGCATTTGTGATGACTGAATGAAGGTCATTGATAAAGATGGAGAAAAGAAGGGGTCCTAGTATCAAGGCCTGGTGAACTATGAATGTGATGTGTAGGCGAGATTAAAGTTTGTCCTGTCATAGGACTGCCTGTTGCCTGCCCTGCCACTAGGATTGAAACCATTGGAGTGCATGGTTGTTTAAGGAGAAGACCTTCAAGGTATTTATCAGCAAGTTGTGGTCAACCATGTCAAAACCATTGGATAGATCTAGAAAGACTGCTAAGGATAGTTTGTTATTATTACGGTTGTGGTTACTGACGTTAGCCAAAGATTGGAGGGCAGAAGTAGTCATCTGGTGTGGCTTACAGCCACACTGAAAGTTGGACAACAACTTGTTCTGTCTGAGGTAGTGCATGAGCTGTATGTATGCACACTTCTATATAATTTTAGCTAGAGGTGACAGAGTAGCTGTGGGTCTGAAGTTTGACATTTCATTGCAACTGCCTCCTTTATGGAGAGGTATGACATGGGAGATTTTGCATATAGTGGGTACTCTAGCTTCAGCTGTAGCTCTGTTGAGCAATATTGAGATGGGATATGTTATAGTGTCAGCAGCCTTTTGCACGTACTCTGCTGGGAGGAGGTCGGCAGCCAGGGTGGAGTGTCTTACTTTCTTAAATAGGCCATGAATAAGTTGAGTAGGAATGTTACACTGAACGGTCAACATGAGTACAGACATAGGTTCCCCCAACCTTAGTTCATTGCCTCTGTGGAGTAGAGACACTGTAGTGATCCCTGGGGTGAATTTTCTATTGCCCATCAACTCATCGAGAGTTATGTTGCCGAGGGCCAGTGAGGTACTCTGTTTGACATTTATGGGAATTCTATTAAGAATCATGGGCAGTCTCTGGGTTATGAACCTGTCCCTCAAGCACTTTTGGTTGATTGTAGTAATGAGGTTAAGGTGTCTGGACTGTGTGGTGCGGAGGGATTTTTGATTTCTTCAGATGTATCATTTCTAACAGGGGTGGATCAGACGTGGCTTTGTAAGTCACAGAGATCGCCTCTAAGTAGTCAATATGAGAGAGAGAGAAGGTGAAGTTTGTAGAGTCTGTAAAATGTAGGACAAAGTGTTTAAGGCTGAGGACACTCATTGTGAGGTAGTTTTGCACCCTCTCCAATTGTTGCAAGTGTGTAGTGCAGTACATGCCAAATAGGGCATTGTACTCGATGATTGGTTGAATGAGGGAATACTTGAGGAAGACAATGACCTCTTTCTTCCTGGATGCAAAAGCATTAGTAATGAGATGCCCCACATAGAAGTACTTTCTGATCGTTGTGGCAATCTGGTGGTCACAAAAAGAGGTTGCCGTCAACCTGTGTTTCTAGATCTCTTATAATGCCTTCTGTGTTCAGTCGATGTGGTAATTCTTCGGAACTCCATTATTTCCAGAGGGGATGATGACACATTTTTTTGGCACTGAGCTTAAGGCCATGGGTCTGACACCAGTTGGCGGTGTCAGTAAGGCCTATCTGTAGGATGTCAACATCAGTTGTGTATTTAATAGCTCAGAACTTGCAATTGTCTGCGAATATTGTCACCCCGAGTGCCTTGGTGTAGGCCTGTAGTTATGAGAAGTAGATGCCAAGCAGCAGAGGACCCATGGCCAATCCCTGTGGAATTTCACCAATGACTGGCCGGCAGACTTAGTATGCGTCTGCTATTTTTATGCAGTGTCTTCTATCTGTGAGCCAATTTACAACCAGCTGAGTGATATAACAGTTGATGCCTGGTTAGGGGAGTTTTTCAATAATTCCACAGTGAGGAATGATATCAAAGGCCTTGTCCAGATGGAGGTAGGCTGTATGCACTGCCTCACCTTCATCCACGGCCCTAGTGATTTATGTAGAGAAGTAAACCAGGTAGAACAGGCATGATTTCTTCCTCTCAGAAAGGTAAATCGCTTGGGATATGCTGTTTGGAGATTTCAAAAATATTTGTTAATCAGGTCCACAACGATGCATTTCATAGCTTTAGAAATGTACGTGAGGCTAAGGGGGGGGGGGGGGGGTTGATAACTACCAGGGTCTATATTCACTCCCTTTCTGTAGAGTGATGACTGCTGCAGTGTACCATTCGGTAGGGACAAAACCTGAGTAGAGGCTGTGACTGAAGAGGGCACACAGATTTGGTGCCAGTTCACTTTGTAGTTCATGTAGAACACAGCCATGGATGTTATTGGGTCTGATGGAAGCTGTAAGTTTGTCCTTGGTCAATGCAACTGCAACCTGTGCTGCAGTAATGCTTGGTGCCTGCCATGCTTCTGGTATTGTGATATGTGCTTTAGGGGTGGAGAGAGGGGTATAGTTGGCACTGAATCTGTCTGCCAGTGTGTTGGCAATACCTGTTGGCTCAGTATACAAGCTGCTATTGTGCATTATTTCAGACCAATATCTGGGTATAGACAGGGAGGCTATTGATATAGGTATAGAAGGGTTGGTGATTGTTTTTAGTGTTTGCTGCAATTCAGCCATCATAGCTGGCTTTCGAGGATTTGATGAGGCATTTCAACTTTTTGTTGAGGCGAAGAAAGGAGTGTTAGCACTCTTGGGACTACACCATGTTCTGCAACAGTTTCTTTATTCTGTTATTGAGATTATTAATAGGTTCATAGGTTGGTACTAGGCTATCAGCCCTAAGGCCTATGCAAGCCTAGCCATAACAATTCCCTGGAAATTTTTTCCCACAATATTTACTTCTCTGGGCCCCTGTCTAGCAGGGCGACTGACATGATCCCCGGGGTGAATTTCCTATCTCCCATCTCATCATCAAGGTTACTTTTGAAGGGGGCCAATGAGGTGCTCTGATTGACATGTATGGCCAGTCTATTCCAGTGTATGGGGAGTCTCTGGGTCAGGAACCTATCCCTCCAGCATGTTTTGTTCATTGTGATGATAAGGTTTAGATCCCTGGAGCATGTGGCTCTGAGGGATTGGAATTTCTTTAAGTGGAGCATGTCCAACAGCTCAGGGTTTGACATGACCTTGTATGTTAAGCAGAGATTGCCTCTGAGTAGACAATATGCCACAGAGTATATCTGGAGTTATTTTATACGGTCAGCATATGACATCTGCTTTAGGCCTGTGATTCTTTTAGTAAGGTATTTCTGTGGCCTTTCCAGCTGTTGCAGATGTCTTGTGAGGTGCATACTAAATGGGGCATTATACTCTATAATGGGTCTAATGAGGGATGAGTACAATGGGACAATGACCTCCTTTTTCTGGATGAAAAGCCCTTAGTGATGAGGTGTGCCACATAGAAGGATTTCCTGACTGTTATGGCAATGTGGTTATCGAAAGTGAGACCACTGTCCATTTGTGTCCCTAAGTCTCTCATCACACTTTCATTGTTTAGTGTCCTGCCACCTATGTGGTAGTTCATGGGTACATGTTTTTTTCCAAAGGGGATGACTATAAATTTCTTGGCATTAAGCTTGAGCCCATGGCTCTGGCACCAGGCATCTGTTTCTGTAAGGCCCTTTTGTAGAATATCCACATCATTTGAGGATTCAGTAATGGCTCCCAGTTTGCAGTCATCTGCAAACTTTGTTATCCAGAGTCCCTTAGTGTTGGCCTGTACTTCAGAGAAGTAGATGCCAAACAAGAGTGGTCCCAGGACTGAACCCTGAGGTACTCCACTTGTCACTTGTCTGGAGCTGGATTTGGAGTCGGCTACTTTTACAGTCTGGGTTCTGTCAGTAAGTCAGTTGGCAACCCATCGAGTGACGTAGGGATTTATGCCCAGCTTAGTAAGTTTATCTATGATTCCAGAGTGGGGGATGGTGTCGAAGGCCTTGGTGAGGTCCAGATAGGCTGTGTGGACCTCTTTACCCTCGTCCACAGCCCTGGAGACCGACTCGAAGAAGTCCATCATATTCAGGAGACAAGATCGGCCCTTCACAAACCCAAACTGGGTGGGGTCCAGTGTCTGGAGGTTGCCAATGTCTTTGTTTATAAGTTCCATGATAATGCGTTCCATGCCCTCGCAGATCAGGCTTGTCAGACTGATGGGACGGTAGTTCCCGGGATCTAAGGTGGATCCTCCCTTGTGGAGCGGGATAACTGTAGCTGTGTGCCACTCAGTGGGCATGAAGCCTGAGGTGAGGCTATGATTAAACATGACACTTAGGTGGGGTGCCAGTTCATTTTGTAGTTCATGAAGTACACAGCCTGGGATGTCATCTGGTCCCATGGATGCTGTATTCTTAGCTTTGGAGAGTGCTGTTTCTACCTGTGTGGCTGTGATTATCGGAATTTGACAATCTTTTGGTATTGAGATCGGCCCTTTAGGGGGTGAGAGGGGAGCGAAGTTGGCACTAAATCGATCTGCCAGGATATTGGCAATATCCTTGGGATCAGTATATTTAATGTCATTCTGTTGTAGTTCAGAGCAGATCTGAGCATTGCCATTTAGATTCTTGACATAACTATAGAATGCCTTGTGGTTGTCTTTGGAATCTTTGGCAATTTTATTTTCGTAACTAGCTTTTGAGGATTTTATGAGGGATCTCAGCTTCTTACTGAGGCTGGTGAGGGAGTTTTTTGCATTCTGGGATTTTCCTCTTTTCTTATAGTTTGTTTATAGCAGGGGACTACCAGACTGGCTTCCTTTTTTTGGAGAAGAGCATCTTGGTTCTATTTGGGATGGCACAATTCATGCACGAGTGGATGTGCTTGTACAGTGCCTTAGTGTAGGATTCTGCAGTCGAACTTCCAGATCCCGTCTGCATGGGTGTTGTGAAGTTTGTCACTTCTGACTTCAGTAGCATGAAGTTGGCTTTGGAGAAGTTTTTTAAGGAGGTTTCCTTACTGTGGGGTGGGGTGGGATGTGGATGTTAAGGGTGATTTGCTTATGGTCAGACCTGACCAATGAGGGGGTGACCACTGGTGTGGAGCATCTATCTCCCATATTGGTAATGACCACGTCTAGGATATTGGAGCCCTGGTGGGACAATGGATTAGTTGATCCAGGGCGTTGGAATTTATGAATTCCAAGAACTGTTGGGAAAAGGAGTTGGTACCCGAGTAGTTTTCCCAATTAATGGCAGGGTAGTTGAAATCACCTAGTATTAGGGCGTTTGCTTGTATCAGTATTTTTCAGTATGTTTAGGAAGGTGTAGTGAGAATCTTGGGGTATGGTGGGGGATCTGTAGCAAGCTACAATTTGGATTGCAGTCTTACCTAGTGTTAGTTGCACCTGGAGAATTTCAGATGCATTGTGTTGGGCAACTAGCCTGGAGGTGTGAATATCCTTGGTGAATATGGACACTCCTCCACCTTTATTGTTTCGGTCTTGGTTTTGTGGCCGAAAAGTGTGGTAAGAATTGTAGCCGGGTATTGCAGGGGTGCTCTCTGGAGCCTTGAACCAGGTCTCAGTCACTGCCCATATATCGATGTTCTCCATTTTTAGGAGTGCCTCGAGAGAGTGCATTTTGAGGTTGAGACTTCTAGCATTGAGTAGCATTACCTTCAGATTTTGCATCCTTGTATCTGTTATGGTGGTGGTTTTATCCTTTGAACCTTGCCTAAAAAAGGCACTATAGGAGTGGCAAGAGCTTTAGCCAGTAACCTGAATCCCAGGGGTGACAGGTGCAGACCATCTCTGGCAAAGCATCGTGGTTTGTCGATCATGTCTTCCCAGGCAGACAAATACTGAATCCCCTTTGAATGACACCAGAAGCTTAGCCAATTGTTGAAGTCAATCATTTTTCCTTATACTGTGGTAAAAACCTAGAGTTTGTCCGGGATTTGAACCCAGGATCTCTCACACCCAAAGCGAGAATCATACCCTAGTCTACCACTAGATTGGGTGACTTTTGTTGAGTATAAATGTACCGCATGCCAAACATTTGTCAAAATATACAACAAAACAAGCAACTGAAAAATAATAAAGAATAACTCCTTGTTGGAATATGATATCCAATGGAAAGAATGAAATGTTGCAGCTACCCCATGCTATGTATGTCGATGGCTGTGTAATATGTAACATACATTGTGGGACAGATAACCCATGCTATGTATGTCGATGGCTGTGTAATATGTAACATACATTTTGGGAGATGCAATATGGAACGGTGAAAGCATAGTGGGTGAGAAATGATGATAAGTATGGAGCCAGATCAAAGGCACTGTTACTTGTTTTGTCAATGAAGTTTATCTGAGACCGAAATTCTAGTTCCCCTTTTGTGTGAGACAGGGCTAATTACAAAAACTTTTTGTTACACGGAAAGATGAAAAAAAGAGTATGAGAGAAGTGTGTAACTGGGAATTAATGATAAATACAATCAGCTTCCCAGGTACCCAGCCTCAAAGATTTTTTTATAGAACCCTGTTTCAGTTGAAAGCAACCCCCTGTTTTTTTCTGAGAGAGGACTGCATTCAGCTGCAGACAGGCTCAATGACAATGTGGATTACACCAGTATGAGCCCTACTTTGTGCATTAAGTGGGTTGCATTTACCAAATCTCATTATCATAAACTCAGTAACTGTATTTATTCCAAAGTACTTAAAGAGATTAAACAAGGGGATTAAATAGATAGACATTTAACTGTTATGCATACCACTGTGGTGTCGTCACCACAGGAGGTAGGTGTTTCTCTATTCATAATAAAATCATATGCCCTTTTCTCATTATACATAGGATTTGCATTCTTTTTGGCTGAGGTCCATAGGCACCACAATGTAGTAGACATATTATTTCTTATCAGATATCCATGTGTATAGCCATCGACATACATTGATTTTTTTCATATTATACATGTGAGTACAACTGAGGGTAGATTGATACCAATGGGCTGTTGGAACAAAGTAAAAAAATCAAAATATACAAATGGAATAAAACAAGGAAGACAAAAGGAAATCATTCAGCTGTACATGTCACCACCACAACAGATAGTTATAACTGTGTATCAGCATGGATATAAGCAAGCATTGGAGTGCACAAATTAGGGGAGATAGGAACTGTTGACAATTCAGATGAATGTATGAACAGATTTACAAAATACATGCCATTGTGTGTGGTAATGATAGTAAAGCCATGGACTGGTGTGGTTTTGGAGCTAGGAAGTATAACAATATGAAAACCTGAATGCTACAGGTAGAGATGGCGTTCTAGCATTTGCCACCCAATGGAACCATTTTAGTGGTGTTGCTTTGCCAAGGATCTGAGGCAGTGGTGTCATCACCTGCACAGTTTGTTATTGTGATGAACTTGTCTCCTGGTCAACCTTGGAGTCATGTACTTGTGCTCTTGGGTAGTACACCAGTAATGTCAGACCACCATTTGGTGATACCACTGAAGGAAGATAAGCCATGGTGGTGCAGCAGTAGCATTGTGACCTCACAGCAAGAGGTTCTCCTGTTCGATTATTGGCTGGAGTGCCTTCTGTGTGGAGTCTGCATGTCCTCCACATGGTCGAGGGCAGGGACAAGTGTGTTTCGAGTTATACATACAACATGTTTCGTACACCCTGTATTCTTTATACAAGTAATTTGTGTGGACAATATAGTTGTTGAAAAGGCCTGGTGAGTGACATGATAAAGAGTATAGTGTACTCGATTATAGGTCGAATGAAGGCTAAACATCGAATGACTATGATCTCCTTAGATCTGGATGGCATTACATAAGTTGTTGCTTGCCTGACATAGAAGGATTTTATCACCACTGTGGACACATGGTGATCAAAGGTGAGGTTACTGTCAACCGAAGTTCGAAAGTCCCTTACCAGTGGGTCTACTCCTAGGAGAGTGTTAATAATAGTGTAATAATATGTTAATCAATCAATTATTGATTTAAAGATATACTAAAACACTAATACATAAAGGACTGCCTACATAAAAAATAAAAAATAACCATACTTTAAAAAGTGATGCTACAAATAGTTAAGACATATATACATATATAAAACTTTGCATATAAAAAATCTTACATATAAACGCCTTAAACATGAAAATGTTATAACATATTATTGAAGTGCTAATTAGTTCAATTTTATATTTTATATATATTAATCTGTTTTAGGAGTGAATCTGTGATGGTTTGATAAAGCTGTATAGCAAAAGCGCTTACCACTTTGCTTCAATAAAATATTTGGCGTTTTACTCTAGATCTGAAGTTGGAATATTGTTGGATACTAAAGAAGTGTTTTGTGAGGTCTGAATAGACATTTGCTCTATTAATTGAGTGCTCTATATTTTCGTTTTGGAACTTCGAGAGATTTCCCATTGTAAAGTCTGAAAAGACATTTTTTGTAAGAGAGCTGGTGTGACTCGACCGACCGCCTGGGTAAATTCTGCACAGGAGCTGTTACAATTTTTATGTTATACATTCCACTTGTCCTGTGCAGTTACATTTGCTTGCTGGTGGTGTTAACCTTTATTGTCTGGATTATTTTTGTTTTATCTGAACACCACAGCTTGACCATGGCGGATTCTGTTGAGAATAATGTTGAATTACCCTATAATCCAACTAACAACTTACCCGTATGAATGGTACATTCCCGTTTGCAGAGCTGCGTGACTAATGATGTCAACCCGCTTCTTCAGCTCGAATTAGTAACGGCCAGAAATGACAAGATGCTGAACAATACAGATTATGAGAACATTGACACTGTTTTATCCTTAATGGAATCAGACCTACTTAAGCCTAAATGCTTACAGATGCAGCGATTTCATTTTGAGGTCTGTATTCAAAGGAAAGTAATACCAAGGGGTCTTAGGATCCTTAAAATGCCAACAACTGGTAATGCTTACCCTGAACTTTTATGTCGCTGGCAACAAATGAATATAGAGGTGAGCTTGAATTATATGAAGTTACTTAATGAATTTTTTCTACCTGAAGAAATTAAATTACAAGATGCAATTGAAAAAAGGCAAAATGAACTATATAGCAGTTATCGACACAGTATAATTGAACCACTTTTAGATTGCTTGACTGATACCGTGTGTTTATATGAGAAAAGACTTTTAGAGCAAAAAAAGCATAGGTTGTCCAGAGATATATACGATTTTGAACGTGGCCAAGTTTTTACTTGGCCTAGGAATAATAGAGATGGACAAGAAAGACTGCCTATTTCTAATAATAATAGAAATACACCTAGTCATGTTAATATTAGCAGAGATAACACTGCATCAGTTAACTGTCAAGCAGAGTCAATATTGAATGTTAATTCAGAAAATGTCTGTACTGTTAATTTGGATGTGATAAGGAAAGATGTTGTTAATGATGAAATATTACCACCTTCTGTAGGAGTTTTAGTTAATTCCACTCCAGGTGATGCTGTAAATAAAATGGGACTGATGTTAACTACTACACAATCAAATACAGGTAGTAAGGATAATATAGGTTTCAACTCAAATGAACCA
Organism: Protopterus annectens; assembly: GCF_019279795.1. Lineage (NCBI taxonomy): Eukaryota > Metazoa > Chordata > Ceratodontiformes > Protopteridae > Protopterus > Protopterus annectens. The sequence continues at coordinate 439,438,730 of NC_056741.1, read as the reverse complement.
GTAGTTCATAGTAAAACAACTATTTCACATCATAATAATGGGAACTTAGAGGCACATAGCCCTTTCCCAATAGCCGAGATAACTGGCAAGGGGAGGAATCGCTCAATGAGCAGAGGGAGGCAGAAGAGGAAGGCCTCAGGGACAGAAATGAAAGGACCAACATTAAAAAGAATGTGGGAGAGAATTACTTAATTTGGAATCTCTCACATTGGCCTCTAAGCAGATATGAAGTGGAAGTTCTAAATAAGGGCTTATCATTTATTCCAACAAAGCAGAGCAATGTTATTGATACAGTTTTGGATGTTAAATTATTTGTAAGAAATATACAATTAAAAATGTTATACCCTGAAAATAAATCAGGAATAGTAGGCAGATGCCCTAAAAGACCAAGCACTTTTGTGCCTAATTTACACCCTTTATTGGATGCCTTCAATAAAATAGTGGAGAGAGATGTATTTAATTTGAAGAGTGAGAATTTTGCTTTTACTAAGAAGAACAACTTAACACCTAGACAAGTTAGTGCCTTACAGGATTTGAGGAATGATAGAAATATATCAATAAGACCTGCTGATAAAGGTGGTCCTATAGTAATACTGGACAAATCTTCATATGATAATAGTATGTTATATATGTTGAATGACATTAATTATTATAAAGCTGTACCAGTTTCGAAAGCCCAAGAACATGTTATTAACATACATAATATTTTGGATGAATTATATAAGACAGAAATAATTGATTAAGATATGTATAATTTTTTGTTTGTTGATAGTCCAACTATTCCAATAATCCAAGGGTTACCTAAGGTACATAAAAATCCAATAAACGCACCCATGAGACTGATAGTTTCTGGTCGGGGGTGGGTTACAGAACCTCTATTAATATTAATTGAAAAAACTTTGAAACCTATAGTTAGTTCCAATACATTTGTTTTAAGAGATTTGAAACAATTTGTATTAGATTTATATGAAGGGACAGAAGCTTTTACAGATATTGCCTCAATTATAATGGTAACCATGGATGTTTGCTCACTATTTACAAACATACATAATGAAGCAGGAATAGAAAGCATTAGGATGTATCTAAACAGACATTCTAACATGTTAGAGAATCATGTAGATTTCATCTGTTTGTTACTTAAACTAGTATTGGAGAATAATGTCTTCTTGTTTGAACGAAAATTATATTTACAAAAGGACGGCGTAGCTATGGGCACCTCGTGTGCCAATAGCTACGCCAACCTAGTGATGGCTTTATGGGAGGAAGAGAAGCTCTTCCACCTTGAAATGTATCAGAAATGTATCTGTTTTTACAGGCGCTTTGTAGACAATTTGTTTTTTCTGTGGACTGGTACATTTGACGAATTACATGAGTTTTTTAGAGAGATTAATTTGTTAACCTATATGAACTTTACTATAACTAGTTCTAGGGACAATATAGCTTTTCTAGATGTATCTATACAGCGTTTAGACAATGGAAGGTTAAACACAGGGGTGCACAGGAAAGTTTGCCATAAAAATATATTATTGCATAGAGATAGCATGCACCCATGGCATATTTTTTCCAACATTATCACAGGGCAGGCTATTAGAGCTTCACGGTTGAATCCGTTACAAAGTAATTATGAAGTTGAGCTAAATGATTTAAATAAGAGACTTCTAGCATGAAACTATGAACAGGCAGAAGTAGAAAAAGGTTTCTTAAATGTATATCAACTGAGAGACAACAAAGCATGTCCTATATTCTCTGAGAAAGGCCAATGTTATTATAAGGAGATACATTCAGAAGAAAGTGAGACTATGAGAAAACAGCAGAAGCTAGCTTTATTTTATACTCAAGATGTAAAATTGATCAAAGATGTAATATATAAACATTGGGATATTTTAACCACCAACCCTGAAATTAAGGAACTGGTAGGAGAACATCCCCAATTTATATATAAGAATAGAAAGAATTTACACAGACTGTTATGTTTTCCAGATCACTTAAAAATAATATAATTGACTACCATGGAACAGAACCATGTGGAAAATGTAACTTCTGTTCATATATATCTAATACTAATATGTTTGTGCATCCTAGTACCTCTAAGATTCACACTTTTAATATTAATGCATCTTGTGATACAGAACATTTAGTATATTTAGCTACCTGTATGGAATGTGCAGCATTTTATGTCAGAAAAACTGACAGAAAGCTGAAGAATAGAATCAGGGAGCATATATATCAGATTAGAATAAAATCTGAAATTAATGCACTTTCAAAGCATGTATTACAGAAAGGACCCACTCATTTTTTTTAAATTTATGGTTATACACATCAACACACCTAATCAGAGAGGGGGGGATATAAGGAATCGCACAGAACAAATAGAAGCTATGTGGATAATTAGGTTGCAAGCACATAACCCCCCTGGTTTGAATGAAAAAATACCTTTAAAACCTACCCTTAAAGGGAGAAAAATTAAATATTAATGCCTTGTATAAAAATATAATGCCTTAAATATATGAGTTTCTATGCACTGGATTTTTTCATGTTTAAGGCATTTATATGTAAGATTTTTTATATGCAAAGTTTTATATATGTATATATGTCTTAACTATTTGTAGTATCACTTTTTAAAGTATGGTTATTGTTTTATTTTTTTATGTAGGCAGTCCTTTATGTATTAGTGTTTTAGTATATCTTTAAATCAATAATTGATTGATTAACATATTATTGAAGTGCTAATTAGTTCAATTTTATATTTTATATATATTAATCTGTCTTAGGAGTGAATCTGTGATGGTTTGATAAAGCTGTATAGCGAAAGCGCTTACCACTTTGCTTCAATAAAATATTTGGCGTTTTACTCTAGATCTGAAGTTGGAATATTGTTGGATACTAAAGAAGTGTTTTGTGAGGTCTGAATAGACATTTGCTCTATTAATTGAGTGCTCTATATTTTCGTTTTGGAACTTCGAGAGATTTCCCATTGTAAAGTCTGAAAAGACATTTTTTGTAAGAGAGCTGGTGTGACTCGACCGACCACCTGGGTGAATTCTGCACAGGGGTTGTTACAATTTTTATGTTATCTTTCATAAGTGTTGTACTTCCATCTTTCTTAGATCATGATTTTTTGCCATGATATCCGTGTCCATTTCAGATGATAAGCAGCCTCTATGCAAAATAAGCATGAAATTTAACCGACCGTGGGCTATAGGTTTGGGGTAGAAGCTGCATCTCTCCACTGTTTTCCTTCACTACAGTCTGCACGTGAAGCTGGGTAAGCATGGTATGCTTCTCATGGCAGAAAACTGGTCCTTCTTAAGTATGAGTCTATGATGAAATTGTGTTTGGTGATGTGGTAGGCACTGTACTACATACCATTGTGTGGCCCCTGAGGCTGGAGACAGCCAGCCTGAACTGTATATATGTTGTCCGAATTTGAGTTTGGAGTATCTGGTTTGCCTTCTGTTGGTATATCCAAGAAGAACTCTAGCTATGTAGTGGAAACTTGATGTCTACATGTAATTAGTCTTGCCCACCTGCTGATGTGCTTGCTTCCTCTGATATACATCGGCCCACAAAATTGTTAGGGATATGGCAACACTTACCCTGGAAGACATGCAGTGCAGTCGGAGAGTGTGCCATCACACAAGTAAGATTATCATCGCTAAAAATGTAGATAACGCAAGGCAAGAATACTCTTGTTACTTGACAGGTTCATAGGTGGTTACTAGGCTGCTGACCCAAAGACCTTTTTAAGCCTAGACATGTGTACCCAGTGTAATACTAGACAAACACAATGTAAAAGATATATCATAAACTCAAGTAATACATTAGCATTGACTGGCCATATCTCGGAGGTTCAGAGTTGAAATCCCTGTCAAGTTACTTAAGTTTTCCCATTCATTAATCCAGCCTATACCTAAATACTGTGAGAGAGGTGAACTGTATGATATGAATAAATAACCTATTGTAGAGGAGTGGCAACCTCTAAGACACATATCTGGCTTTACAGCAGGTCATATTTGTGTCGCAGGCAAGGTTTAGGTGCTGGGAGCAAGTGAGCCTTATCCCATTTGAGTTGTGGATGTGCAGCATTTCCATTAAATTTTTATCTGACATTGCTCTGTAGGCCATGCACAAGTCTCCTGTAAGTAGTGTGTATGCTAAGGAGTACAGTGACTGTGACCTCAGTCTGTCAATGTATGACCTGTGGTGGAGACCCTGTAATTTTGTGGGTTAGAAATCTCTGAGGTCTCTCTAGTCGCTACAAGTGACAGGCAAGGTACATACCAAAGGTAGCATTGTACTTGGCTATTGGCCTGGTGAGGGTTGAGTACAAGGGAGGTATGACATTTTTCACTCTAGAGGCAATGCCTTTGCTAATGTGGTGTGAGACACACAGTGACTTCCTTTACACAGTAGATACTGTGCATAGTGGTCAAAGTTTAGCCTACTGTCAAGTTGTGTTCTCAAGTCTCTCACTACTGTATTGTTACTTATGGTATTATGTATATGGCAGTCTGCATGGATATCAGTTTTACCAAAGGGGATGATAATGCTTTTTATAACACTGAGTTTGATTATTGACCTTGGCATCAATCACTGGTTGGTGTAAGTCTCTTAGGAAGTATGAATCAGCAAATATAATCCACCGGAGATGCAGCATTCCAAAAAGAAATGTAATAAGCAAAAAAGGTCACAATTGGAACGCTAATGCTGGCAGGTTCAATATAAAGGCTTACTGAATAAAGAACGTTCCTGCTTTGTTAACATTGAATCGCTGGATTACTTTGAATGCATTTCTGCTGCTTTGAGTGCATTTTTGCTGCCTAAGCCTTTATATTGAACCTGCCAGCATTAGCGTTCCAATTGTGACCTTTTTTCTCTTAGGAAGTATACTGACATTGTTTGTGGATTCAATGATTGTAGCTAATTTTCAGGCATCACCAAACTTAGTGAGCCACAGCCTCTCTGTTTGGGTCTGAACTTCTGAAGAATATTCAAAACAATATGGGGGCCAGTAGAGGGAAATGGCTTTTAGCCTGTGTCTGTAGGGTACATGTTTGTGGCCATGGACTGTCTAGATGAGGAACCTCTGTGGTGTCTCCAGGTGCTGCTTGTGCTTTGCGAGGTACATGCCGTAGTTGGGCGTGTACTGAATAACTGGCCTTATATGTGAAGAATACAGGGATGTTATGAACTCTTTGTCCTCAGGGCATTTGTGTTCTGGCGTAGTTTGTGTAAATAAAGTCACCCAGGACCTGCGTAAAGGGTTGAATCTTGATAGATTGGAAGAGGTCCAGATAGGTGGAGTGGGCATCTTGAGTTAAATATGGGGGTCTGTAGCCAGCAATACTTTGAATGGGGTATTGTCAATGGTTAACTGCACTTGGAGTGTCATAGTGTTTGAGCAGCCTGGAGGTGTGCGTGTCTTTCATATATATTGAAACTCCACATCAGTTGTGTTGGCTGCCCAGAGTTGGGGGTCTGAATGTATGATATGATGAGTAACCAGGTAAGGCTGGGGGGCTATATGCCCCTTTGAACCAGGTTTCTGTGACTGCACATATGTCCACACCTTCCAAGGTTAAGAATGCTTACAATGAGTTCAGTTTCATGTTTAGACTCCTAGGGTTTAGCAGCATGAACTTTAATTTGCGTTTTGTTGAAATATTTATTTTGGTAGTATGGACCTCATGACTTTTCCCAACAATGCAGTATGTGGGAGGCAAGAGTCTTTGGCAGAGGCATGAAGCCCAAGTCAGACAGATGTAGGCCTAGTCTAGCAAAACATCGTGGTCTCTACATCATTTATTCCCAGGCTGCTAGGTGCTGCATCACCCTGGAATGACACCAGAAACTAAGTCAGTTGCTAAAGTCAGTCATTTCCTGTTGGTACTGAGGCATCATTATGGGTGACAGTCAAATGCTGCTTAAGTCTATAGACATACATGCCTGGGACCCATATTCAGCAAGCTGAATCATTTCTCTCTTCATATAGTCCAGGGAGGTATGTCTCAAGTTGTTCACGCCAACATGGACTATGACAGAGTCAGAACACTAGCTATTGTTCATAGACTTGAGTGCATGTGTGATATAGCGCATTCCGGCACATGACAAACAATTAACTGTGACTTTATCCTTATGCAGCCTGCCTACAGGCACATCTGTGTGTCTCAGAATGGAGTATCCTATAACTGATATGTTGGGTTTATGGTTAGGCCTTAGTGGTTGTGAGACACTAGTGTGTGTAGTATGCATGGTATGTGGTGTGGAAGGTTGTGCAAATGTTTTTCGTGCTTCACTGTTGCAGTCATCACATTTGGGTTATCTGCTTGCAGTAGCCCTCAGTCGGCCTGATTAACAAAATCTTGGGTCCTGCGGCGGTTGCTGTCTCTTCTTCCATGATGTCAGGTCATCAGGGGTATAAAACATGCAGCCAATGCCATTACATCAGTCGTTCTTGCCGTACGGTGCCCGAAGCAGAAGCGGTTCGCAAGTGCCGGTCGGCCGACTCCTGAAATATTTATTTTCGAGTTTCAGAACCAAAGTCTTCAACTAAAAGCTAAGTACCCCATTGGGGAAACCTTTTCTTGCTCTAAACCGATGTTAGTAAAAGTAAATAACTGCATTTCTTGTGGAAAGCAAATACCTCATAAAGATTTTCATTCATACCGTATTCCTTGCCTAGGCCCTGACCACGACGTACCTCGCTGTCGGTTTTGCACCTTATTTAAACCACAAACTATCCATTGTCGGTATATTTTCGCTTCTAAATGTTTTGGTGCTCGGTTCAATTATCCTGATATGTCTTCGGTAAGCCACCCAATTACCGACATTCTGAAAAAACGCAAAGATAAAGAGAGAGACAGGCTGCCTAGGTCCAAAGCTGCCTACGATGCTTCTCCTAAGCCAGTCGCCAGTTCATCGGTACTCAGTGAGGTGCTTTCGCAGCACCTGATACCCGCTACTTCAGATTCACAGGCCTCTACTGAGACCCACTCAGAGTCCAGTATGCCATGAGATGCTTCAACTGTGGAACCTGCGGATGTCTCTACCTTGGATGGGTCCGGAGCCGTTGTGCAGGCACCGGCTTCTGAGGGTGTATTCAGGCCTACTGACTTGCATATTAAACTGATGCCATCTTCTTCTTCAAGGCATAAAACTTGAACCATGCCTAGTAAACTGACACCGAGACTGCATGGTCAGGCCTTTATGCCTAAAAAAACAAATGAAAAGAATGACTGAAGACCTTATTACTTTAATCAGGGGAAGCCAACCTTCCCCCTCTAAGAGACCTAGGACTGAGTTTGCTTATGATACTTCTGACCAGGATTCAGAAATTTCTGTTTCCCCTGATGACCAGGATTTACCCTTATCCACCTATGAGGATTCTGATGTTGAGGACTCTATTCCCTCTGCTTCCCCCACAAAGGATTTCTCTTTTGGTGAAACTTTGCATACTCTCAGGGAGCATTTTCATTGGGAAAGTCAGGATTTCACTGATTCTAAAAAGAGGCTTAGGGATTTCTTACTCCTGCCTCAGCACAGGCCTTTAGCTATATCTCCTGTAATAGACATTGTTGATAATGCTTTTTCGGAATCTATCCTGGCCCCTGACTCTTTACCTCCTGCTCCCAGAAAACCTGATAGATATTACAGGGTTCCTGATGCTTTTTCGGAATCTATCTTGGCCCCTGACTCTTTACCTCCTGCTCCCAGAAAACCTGATAGATATTACAGGGTTCCTGACTCTCACAAGTTCCTTTTCAAAAATTCTACTGTGGATTCTGAGACCATTTCACAGGGACCCAATGACATTAAAGTTACTACTGCCAAAAATCCTACCCCCTCTGAAAGAGACTCCAGGGTGCTGGATAGATGGGGTAAGAAGGTATACACTTCTGCAACTTTGGCCGTTAGGGCCTTAAACTGCCCCTTTTCACGTGTTAAAGTATCAGCAGCATATTATTGGATTGCTTAAACAGAAAATTATGTCGATTCCTGATTGTGCTGAAAATAAGGATTTACAGGATTTATTGCATTCTGCTGAACAAGTTAGAAAACATACTTTGCAATGTGGTTTTGATTGACTAGAGGCATCTTGCAGGGCTGCTGTCACTGGATCTGTACTTAAAAGGCATGCTTGGCTTAAGGAGCAATCCTTGCCAGATCATGTTAAAGCTAAATTACTGGATGCTCCCTTAAATCAGGACTGCCTGTTTGGCACCAAAGCAGAAGAAATTCTTAAAAAGATGGAGGAAAAAGCTAAATCTATGCAAACTGTTAAAGATTTCTTACAAGTACAACCTCCAAGATTTAGTAGTCATTGGCCTTCTAAGAATTGGTCCTTTCCTGCCTCTTTCAGACCTTCTCAGTCCAAACCCAGATCCAGCAGAGCACCCAAGCTTCAGTCCCAGGCTACGCACAGGACTAAGCAGTGGGGGGGGGCCCCACTTCCAAATCTGGGAGTAATAAAACTCCCTCCTATGGTAAACTGTCTCAATGACTGCTTTTTAAAACTTCCAAGCACTTCTCAGCTGACTGGCTCTTTGGGCAGGGGGGGGGGATTGCTCTGCATGCAAAGAACTGGGAACTCATTACCCAGGACAAATGGCTTTTAAATATAGTGTCCCAAAGATACAGATTTCACTTCCACATGTTACCAATCCCAAGCGGTTCACCAGATCTACCCCCAAATCAGTGGGCAGAGGCCCAAAAGCAAGTACTCTCTCTGTTAAGCATAGGGGCTATTCAATTGGTACCAGAAGAGGAAAAGGAACAAGGTTTCTACTCGAGACATTTTCTGGTACTCAGAAATGACAATTCATGGCATCCTATCCTGGATCTGTCTACTCTAAACACCTTTTTGGTGATTCCAAAATTCAAGATGCTGACTCTTCACTGGTTGCTTCCTATGCTAGGCAAAGATGCCTGGTTGGCAACACTAGATGTAAAGGAAGCATGCCTGCACATCCCAATCAGTGAATCTTGCAGAAGATACCTAAGCTTCAAAGCAGGCTACACACACTATCAGTTCTCTGCACTGCCCTTTGGCTTATCTACTGTGTCCAGGGTGTTCACAAAGTGCCTAGCTCCAGTCATTGTATTTTGCAGGCAAAGACATATTCAAATATACCCATACCTGGACTATTGTCTAATTCATGCAGAAAGCCAGGACATACTTTTAAATCATCTGGCCTTTGTACAAAGGGTGCTAACTTGTCTGGGGTACACAATAAACAAAAATAAATCACACCTGGTACCCTATCAACAAATTGTATTCCTGGGAGCAAGCTTGAATGCTCCTTCCCAGATGGCTTTCCTCATGCCAGAGAAACAAATTCATTTGACAACCTACTTCAAACTAGTGGCCACAAAAACCCTGCTATCTGCAAGGCAAATACTGCAAGCCTTGGGGTTCATGGCATCCTGCATTCTTCTAATTCCATATGCAATGCTGCATTTGAGGAAACTACAATGGTATTTAAAAAGCCTATGGTGTCAACATTCTCAGGATCTAGAAGCAATGATTCCTATCATACCTTGCCTACACCTAGAGTTCCTTTGGTGGGCAGAGGCCTGCCACCAAAACAAGGGACTACCATTGACTCTACCCCCTGCCACCCAAACCCTAACAACAGATGCATCAGACTATGCATGGGGGGCTCACCTGGCAGGGAAGTGCATTCAGGGCAAATGGAACCCAAGTCAAATGCACCTGCATATCAATCAAAAATAAATGTTATCTGTACAGAAAGCTCTGTCAACCTTCAAGGACCACATTCTTCCAGGACAATTAATGGTAAAGATGGACAACACCACTGTTATGTGGTACATAAACAAGCAGGGGGGTACCCATTCTTACCCCCTCTGCAGACTAGCCATGGCATTGTGGAACACAGCCTTGAGCTACCAAGTACATCTACAAGCTCAATTCCTGCCAGGAAAACTAAATACTCTGGCAGACGGACTAAGCAGAAACCTCATGGACCCACACGAGTGGAAACTGGAATCAAAGATTTTCAACATGTTGTCAAACAAATGGGGGAGCCCAGATATAGACCTGTCTGCCTCCCCCCAGAACTATCAATTGGACAAATTTTGCACAAGGACTCCCCACAAACAAGCTTGGAAAGTGGATGCTCTGTCCTTCAGTTGGAAAAACCTATAAGTTTATGCCTTTCCTCCTCTGCCTCTCCTCTCCAAAGTACTACTAAAGATCAAACAGGACAAACCAAGGATGATTTTGATTGCACCAGACTGGCCATGCCAACACTGGTACCCACTCTTGCGCAGTGTATCACTGTTGGCCCCATGGCACCTGCCTCAGACCCATACACTGTTGTCTCAGCAGGAGAACCAGATTATGCACCCTCAGCTTCAAACATTGAACCTAGCAGCCTGGCTAATTACCTAATCTCTCCTTTACCATCCCTCAGTAAACCAGTGATGGATTTCATTTTATAGGCAAGGAGGCCTAGTACTAGAAAAACTTATGCTGAAAAATGAAAAAGATGTCTGGAACCAATTTCAAGGGATGAGCACATCAGCATCCAATTTACCTCAGATTTTACAATACTTAACTGAGATGGTCCACAAGGGCCTTTCTTTTCCTCCATCAAAATTCACGCCTCAACCATTTCAGCTCATTATAACACAGAAACTCCCCTCTTCTCTCATCCACTGCTCAAGCAGTTCCTCAGAGGGGCCAACATTTTTAAGACCACCCAGGAGAGCTCCTACTCCAGCCTGAGACCTTAACTTTGTATTGGAGAAACTCACTCTTCCTCCTTTTGAGCCAGCTGCTACTGCAGATTTAAAATTCCTTTCTTGGAAAATAGCTTTCCTTTTAACAATCACTTCAGCAAGAAGGGTATCTGAATTATAGGCCCTTATGGCAGTGGAGCCTTTCATCATCTTTCATGCGGACAGAGTGTCCCTCAGAACCAAGCCCTCCTTCATGTCCAAGGTGGTATTGAGTGTAGCTCTTAATCAGTCCATTCATTTGCCAACCTTCTTTCCTAATACACAGAACAAAGGGGAACAGATACTGTACTCCTTAGATGTGCACAGACAACTTAGATTCTACTTGGACAGGACTAAACCTATAAGGAAATCTGAACAACTGATAGTGGCATTTGCTGCAGGGACAGAGGGAAAGGCTATTTCAAAGCAAACCATTTCTAAATGGATAGGCCATTGCATTCATTTATGCTATAAGCACCATGGAAAACCTATCCCACAGGGGATCAGACCCCACTCAACCAGGGCTGCATCTACCTCTACAGCCTTTCTCAGAGGCATCCCTACCAGGGACATCCTAGAAGCTGCTACCTGGAGTTCTGTACATACTTTCACCAAGCATTACTATTTGCCAATTTCTCTAAATCCAGAGCTGGCTTTGCCACTGCAGTCTTGCAGGGCCTTATAGCTGGTCCTAATGCTATCTAAATTCCTCCTCCCAACCTTAACTTTGGGAATCTACCCGTGATGACTGCAACAGTGAAACACGAACAACATAGTACAGTTGTGTACACTTACCATAAATGTAGATGTTCGAGTGTATTCACTGTTGCAGTCCTAGTTACCCTCCCTCCAGCACCCTGACTTCTTTTGGCTGTACCTCTACTCTCCTTTACTATGCTTAAAAGCGTTTTGGTGTATTTGCTAACTGCTTCCCATTAGGGGGGCACCTGACATCTGGGGAAAGAAAAACTGATGTAATGGCGTTGGCTGCATGTTTTATACCCCCGACAACCTGACATCACAGAAGAAGAGACAGCAACCGACGCAGGACCCAACACTTTGCTTATCAGGCCGACTGAGGGCTACTTCAAGCAGATAACTCAAATGTGATGACTGCAACAGTGAATACACTTGAACATCTACATTTATGGTAAGTGTACACAACTGTACTTTCTCTGGTGTTTTTGCCTCTGAGGTCTCCTTTGTTTGGGTTTGTTTTTGTTGAGAACTTCCACATATATGGGCCTGTGTAGCGCAGTTCTGGGTGGTGTTTGAGGTGTAAAGATTATGTTAACAACCTTCTCAGTGCATGATATACTGGCTTGTGGGACAGAGAGCATAGACTCTAGCATTCTTTATGTATGGGCGTGTAGTTACTGTAGTATGAGTCACACTTTTAATATTCTTTTCCAGTGTCATGTGATAAATTAAAAAAATGTATTTGTAAAATTAGCAATAAAATGACAGTGACACAAATGTTATTAGAAGCAGCTATACTGTCACATTAATGAAAATACCTCCTGTATGCCGGTGTATGACTGTATGTATGTATATGTGTATATATCCACCAACATACCCCACAGATAGGCATGTGCATGTCTGTATACATAAACAGAGACATGTACAAATTCAGAGACAGGTGTGTGTGTGTGTGTGTGTGTGTGTGTGTGTGTGTGTGTGTGTGTGTGTATAACCACACACACACATATATATATATATATATATATATATAGACATATATATATATATATATATATATATATATATATATATATATATATATATATTGTCAGAAGAAAAATTCAAACAAGTCACATCTGCCTCAGGTGATGAAAAACTTCTTTATTAGCAGCTAACCAGATTACACAGAATGTTGGCCAAGATGATCTCCTCTGGTCAACTTGTTTACTGACATCAACTTTTATACTGCAAGCAAAACAACTTTTTGTTACATTTCTGACCGTTGACAGTTGGCTATGGAAAAACACCTGTGGTAAACGTTTATCAAAAATTACCTCAAACCAACAGTTGGTACAGAATGTTCAGTTCAACAATGGTAGCTCAAATTTTCCAGGACACACAGCCTGCTTCAGTAAAAGTACAGTTTTGTACCTACCATAAATGTAGATGTTCGAAGATCCACATTGCTGCAGTCCTTACTTATGGGTAGTCCGCTGTCCTCGGTCGGCCCGAATACCAAAGTATTAGGCTGACGTCGGTCATGGGCGCCTAGATCTGACATCAGAGCGTCAGGGTATAAAGGCGCATGACCGACGTCATATCCTCAGTCTTTTCTTGCCCCAGATGTCAGAAGGCCAAACCAGAAAGGCCACAGCCAAAAACAGAATACCTCCCAAAAACATGCCCAACAACAACCATCACCGAAAGCATAGCACCAAGTCAAACTACAGTGGGGAAGGAGGGAGGGTAAATTGGACTGCAGCAATGTGGATCTTCGAACATCTACATTTATGGTAGGTACAAAACTGTACTATGTTCTTCATCTCACATTGCTGCAGTCCTTACTTATGGGTAGAATCTCAAAGCAACGGGAAAGGGAGGATGGTAAAAATCATAAAGCATTAGGGGCGCTAAAATGCCCTGTAAAATTGCAGTGGCAAATCCAGCCCTAGACTTAGAATAAAGAGGAAGGTGGTAATGTTTAGAAAAGGTATGCACTGAACTCCAAGTAGCTGCCTCCAAAATGTCTTTGTAGCTACCCCCTTAGAAAGGCCGTAGAAGTAGCAGTAGCCCTAGTGGAATGAGGCCTGATTCCAGCAGGAATCTCCTTACCATGATGGGAATAACAGAAAGAAATACAAAACCCAATCCATTTAGAAATAGTTTGTTTTGAAACAGGTTTACCCTGTGAACCCAAAGCAAAAGAAACAAACAATTGCTGAGACTGTCTGAACTCCTTGGTTCTGCTCAAATAATAACGCAACTGCCTGTGAATATCCAAAGTATGCAAAATTTTCTCCCCTTTATTTTGGGGGTTTGCATAAAAAGTAGGCAAATGAATAGTTTGATTTAAGGCCACACTAGAAACCACTTTAGGCATAAAGGAAGGATTAGTACGCAAAGATACCCTATCCTTATGAAAAAAAGGCTCCACTGCCATGAGGGCCTGTAATTCAGAAACCCTTCTTGCAGAGGTAATGGCCAACAAAAAAGCAGTTTTCCATGACAAATACTTTAACTCGGCAGTAGCTGCAGGCTCAAAAGGTTGTAGAGTAAGTTTTTCCAACACAAAATTGAGATCCCAAGCAGGAGTAGGAGCTCTACGTGGGGGTCTTATATTCTTTGCCCCTCTAAGAAATTGCTTAAACCAAGGATGAGAGAATAAAGGAGGGTCACAATCATAGTGAGCAGAAATGGCTGCAGCATGGACCTTTATTGAGGAGAAAGACAAACCCTTGTCCAATAACTCAGTAAGATATTGAAGAGCAACACTTAAATCAGGTTTTGGAGACATCAAAGTCCTTTCCTTTGCTCCAAATAAAAAATCTCCTCCATTTATCAGCGTAAACTTTCCTGGTACTAGGCCTCCTGGCCTCCAAAATAACATTCAAAACTTGTTGTGGAAGCTGAGACCCTCCAGAGTCTAAAACAGAATATGCCAGGCTGTTAGATGCAGAGACTGAATCTTGACATTGAGGAAGTGACTGTCCTCTTGTGACAAAAGGTGCGGAATCAAAGGCAGAGGCCATGGAGGTTCTCGTACTAAACTCCTCAGTAGTGGGTACCAGTGTTGTCGAGGCCAATCCGGTGCTATCAAAATCATGGTTGGCTTGTCTTGTCTGGCCTTCAAAAGTACCTTGGGAAGAAGAGGCAGAGGTGGAAAGGCATATACATGCAGATTGTTCCAACTGAATGATAGAGCGTCCACCTTCCAAGCTGTGTGATGAAACATTTTTGTGCAAAACTTTGGCAACTGGTAATTTAGTGGAGAAGTGAACAGATCTATCTCTGGAGTTCCCCATAACACTGTCAACTGTTGAAATACAAGAGGATCCAATTTCCATTCGTGAGGATCCACTATTTGTCTGCTCAATACATCTGCTAAGGAGTTCTGTGCTCCTGGTAGAAACCTTGCCTGAAGATTGAGGTGTAGATTGAGAGCAGTTTCCCACAGAATCATCGCTTGCCTGCAAAGAGGGTAAGAATGGGTTCCCCCCTGCTTGTTGATGTACCACATGACAGTAGTGTTGTCTGTTTGAATCAACACCTGCCCTGGGTGAAGTAAATCTTTGAAAGCCATCAATGCAAACTGGACTGCTAACATTTCCTTCAAGCTGATATGCAAATGCTGGAGTTTGACAGGCCACGTGTTTTGCACCCATTTTCCATTGAGGTGTGCTCCCCAAGCCTTGTCCGAGGCATCTGTCGTTAGAATCTGACTCGCCTCTGGCCGGGTCAGAGAGAGTCCCTTGTTTAGGTGACATTCCTGAGCCCACCACAAAAACTCCTTCTGAATGCAAGGTATTATCTGAATGACAGTGTCTAGATCTTGGCAGTGCTGTGTCCATACATTTTGAGATACCATTGAAGCTTCCTCATATGCAATTTGGCATTGGGAAGTACCAGAATACAAGATGCCATGAACCCCAAGGCTTGAAGGACTGTCCTTGCAGTCAGCCTGGACCGTAGAGACATTTGATGGAAATAAAGAGAAAGGCTTCTTTGTTTGTCCGGGGTCAAAAAGGCCATCTGGGAAGCTGTGTTCAGTCTCACACCCAGAAAGCACATGTCCTGAGAGGGTACTAGACTGGACTTTGTTTCGTTCACAGAATACCCTAGGCATCTTAACACTGCCATCACATACTGTAGATGATGAAGAAGTTCATCCCTTTCTTGTGCAATAATCAGGCAGTCGTCCAAATAAGGATAAATCTGTATTCCTCTGAGTCTGAAAAAAGCTATCACTGGAGCCAGAACCTTTGTGAACACTCTGGGCGCAGTAGATAAGCCAAAGGGCAATGCAGAGAACTGATAATGTAAATTTCCAGCCAGAAACGCAGGTACCTCCTGCAACTGGGCCTGATAGGAACATGAAGGTAAGCCTCTTTGAGATCCAGAGTAACCATCCAGTGATCTTTTCCCAACAGAGGTAAAAGTTGTTGCAAAGTCAGCATCTCGAACTTTGGAATGTCCAGGTAAGTGTTGAGGATAGATAAATCCAAAATTGGTCTCCACGTGTTCCCTTTCTTTGGAACTA
The DNA here is from genome assembly GCF_019279795.1 of Protopterus annectens. Taxonomy (NCBI): domain Eukaryota; kingdom Metazoa; phylum Chordata; order Ceratodontiformes; family Protopteridae; genus Protopterus; species Protopterus annectens. Next base: position 439,422,772 of record NC_056741.1, on the reverse strand, counting down.
GAAACAGGCGAGAATAAAATCCTAGGCCCACTTCTGACAGAGGAACTGGCTGTATAGCTCCTATTTGAAGAAGTAAAGAAATTTGTCTGTGAGCCTCTATCCTTTGCCGAGGAGGGCGTCTGGCATGCCTTTGAAAGGAGGCATGGTATGGAAATAGAACTTGTAACCTCGGTTTATAATGTCCAATACCCATTTGTCCTGGGTGACTAAATGCCAATTTTGCTTGAAAAGAGCCAACTTTCCTCCCAAAGGAGCTGCCAGGCAAGAAGAATCTGGCAGCTGAAAATGCAGGTCATTGGGCCTGTTTATGAAAGGACTGGCCCCTGCCCTCACCAGCAGATTGAGCAGGCGAACTCCATTGTCTCGGCCTGAAGGTACTCTGAGCTCTGCCCCTACCACGTCTAGATCTACCCCTAGACTGAGAATCAGAAGAAGGGTACGTCCACCCCTTAGTAGGCCAATTTCTACTAAACTTTGGAGGTTGTACCTGCAAAAATCTTTAACAGTCTGCATAGACTTAGCCTTGTCTTCCATTTTCTTTAAGACTGACTCCACAGGAGGACCAAACAAAACTTCAGACTGTAAAGGGGCATCCAGAATTCTAGACTTAACATGCTCAGACAAATTCTGATCCTTAAGCCAGGCGTGCCTACGAATAACTGAACCAGTGGCCGCCACCCTAGAAAAAGCCTGTAAAGCATCAAAACCACATTGCAAAGAGTGCTTACCCACCTGTTCAGAAACATGCACTAAATCCTGCAATTCTTTACACTCTATGCCCTCTGCCAAAGCATCCACTTTAGATCTTAGCTGAGAAAGGAGGAAATTCTGATACTTCAACATATGAAACTGGCAGTTCAAAGCTCTCATTGCTAAAGTAGAAGAGGTATACACCTTCTTACCCCATCTATCCAAAGCTCTAGCTTCCTTATCCAGAGGAACCGGATTCTTAACAACAGAGGCTCTAACATCCTTAGGCCCCTAACTAATAGTTTCTGGGTCCGCCCTAGGACTCTTATACAGATATTTATGAGCCTCAGGCACCCTGTAATACCTGTCCGGTTTAACTGGGGCAGGAGGCACAGAATCTGGATTAAGGGAAGCTTCCGAGAAAACATCTGAAACAACATCCAAAACCGGAGGTATAGCTAAGGGTCTATGCTGTGGTAAAAACAAGAACTCCCTAAGTCTCTTCCGGGAATCAGAGTAATCCTGTCCCTCCCACTTAAAATGCTCCCTCATGGAATGCAGAGTTTCTGAAAATGAAAAATCCTCTGGAGGAGAAGCAGAAGGAGTGGAATCCTCTGCATCAGAATCAGAATAAGGAGGGAAATCTTGAATGTCTTCAGCAGAAGACTCTGAATCATCTGAGGCCTGCTCCAAACTTTCCAACTCTGGCTCCATCCTGGGCCTCTTATCAGGAGGGGGCATAGAACCTCTAATTAAAGTAATCAAATCCTCTGCCATTTTAAGCATGTGCTTTTTAGGCACAGACCCTGAAGAACCAGAACTGACACCAGAGGAAGGCAAAACAGACCTGCCTTTAGAAGGAGCCTTAGAAACAGTAGCAGAAGGCCTAACCACCCTAGGCATAGAAGGGAGAATAGTAACCTGAGAGGCCCCTTCAGCCTGACCTGCCTCCTGAGAGGCCACATCCTGTAAAATCAAAGTTTCCCCCTGGGACTCAACAGAAACTTCAGCCGGATCCACCTGTTCAGCTGTAGCTTCTAAAGGTCTGGCGTCCGAAACGGACGAATCATCCTGCCTAGGCTTTAAAGATTTGTCTTTGCGCTTCTTAGTAGAAGCAGGCGTCGGAACATCCGACGGCATATTATAATTACACCTCTTGCCAAAGACTAACCTAGCACAATCTAACCTCCGTTTTATAGTGCGCTTATTAAACCTAGCACAAAACCGACACCCGACTACGTGCTCCGGTCCCAAACAAGGAATACAAAGCGAGTGGTAATCCCTATGCGGTATCTGTTTCCCACAAGAAATACAATTATTCACTTTTTCTGACATCCAGTAAGTAACTGAGGCAAGAAAAAACAAAAATATTCCCCAACGGGGTACTTAGCCCAACTTGGTATCGGTCTGAAACTCCGAAAACGAAAAATTTCAGAACGCCGAACGGTACTTGCAACGCTGCTTCTGCATCGGACCATGCGGCAAAAAAGACTGGGGATATGACGTCGGTCATGTGCCTTTATACCCTGACGCTCTGATGTCAGATCTAGGCGCCCATGACCGACGTCAGCCTAATACTTTGGTATTCGGGCCGACCGAGGACAGCGGACTACCCATAAGTAAGGACTGCAGCAATGTGAGATGAAGAACATCTAACTCTTACTCGGCCGTGCGTCCTTATCCCAGGCTTAACCAAGTCTCTTTATTCTGAAATACAGAAAACAGTTATTATTCAGGTTCATAAGCAATGCTGCATTTTGTTCACAGATGAGGCCCATCTTTGATAGGCATATCCCAACAAATGACATGTTCACTTTGCAAGAAGAGGAAAACGACAAATAACAGTATTTTTTAAAACTTTTTCTCTTAACATATATATATATATATATATATATGTGTGTGTGTGTGTGTGTGTGTGTGTGTGTTTGTGTGTGTGTGTGTGTGTGTGTGTGTCTGTATAAACATAGAAATATATGTGGATCTATAACAACAGAAATATATACAGCAAATACATTGTAAACAACATAAGCAATCAATATGATAAACAGATAATGACACATACATTTATTTATTAAAATTATTATCTATTTCAATCTTGATCTTCTTCTTTGTCTTCTCTTTTGCCTGTTGCCTTATGGGGTCACCACAGCGGATCATTGGTTTTCATTTTTAACAGTCCACTGCATCTTGCACTGTCACACCAACCACCTAAATTTCCTCTGTCACCATATCCATAAATCTTAAGTTAGGCCTTCCTTTTTTGCTCTTACCTGGCAGCTCCATCTTTAGTATACTTTTCACAACATATTGAGCATCACTTCTCAGCATGTCCAATGCAATCTCGCCTCTCTGACTTTGTCTCCAAACCGTCCAACCTGAGCTGAGCCTCTACTATACTAAATCCTAATCTTTTCCATCCTGATTTATTTTTATTTATTTATTTTATTTATTTGCAGTTGGTTTACCAGGATAGTCCATTGGGCCAAAGAACCTGTTTTCAATCGAGTCCTGGGGAGAAAAGCTCCAGAACTAAGTATGTTACAAAAAAGTAATTCATACTAGTTATGCAAAACTATAACAAATTACAAATTATATAATAATACAAAATATTTTGACACCAGAAAACAATTTCAAGTAAATACAGAAGAAATAACTATGAAAGAACAATAGATAAAATTAATAGATTAAAGATAGTAAAGAATATTGCATGAAAACATATTTTGAGTTTGTATCATATTCTGAAATACTGAATGAAACTTCTGAGAAATAACAGAAATTTATGAAGGAAGCACTTAGGAGGTGAGGCCTAGTGCAGTTTTCCCTATAATATGAAATGATAATGTATATTAGTTATGGGTAAATAATCAGGAAGAATGCACGAGGAATCAAGGCAAAGAAGGAAGATGGCAATTGCAAGTAAATTAGCTATGTGGGGTGGGAGCAAGAGCATTCCCACTTGGATACTAGGTGGGAATGAAGAGATCTTTTAAAAATAAAGTGGTTGGGGGTGGTGCGGATGAATGATGGTAGAGAGTTCCAAAGGCGGGCAAGGACAAAAGATAGAAGATTTTTCCCTGGGGGACGAGTGGGTTTATAGATTTCTAATATATTTTGATTGCTGGACCTCAATATTCTATCAGGAAGGTGCATTTTAAAAGCTGATGAAAGGGAGGGACAGAGAGAGGAGTTGAAAATGAGTTTGTGAGCAAGAGTCAGTTGAGTGTATGTGAGATAGTTGGGAAGCTCTAGCCATTTTAGTATATGGAGAGAGGAACAGTGGTGTAAGGAGGACTTGTGGTTGGTAGCGAACTTGGCGATTTTGTTATAGCAAGAGGAAAGTTGGATTTTTAGGGAGGACTGTAGATTAGTTAGGAGTGGGGCTCCGTAGAGAAGGGAGGGGATAAGAAATGAAGTAGAGAGAGTAATTTTGGCAGCAGGTGTGAGGTATTTATTTTGCCGGTACAGCATACCAAGTTTTTGGTGGGTTTTTTTGATATTTAGCTGTAGGTGAGAGTTAAATTTGAGTTGGTTATCAATTTGGAGCCCAAGTAGCTTGGTCTCTGACACTAGTTCCAGAGGTGAATTATTTTGACTAGTGATAGAAAATGTGTTTGTGTCGAAAGAGACAGCTTTAGAGGGGGAAAATAGCATTAATTTGGTTTTGGAGGCATTGAGAGCAAGGTGATTTCTTTTCATCCACTGCTCAGTGGTTGTGAAAGCTTCTTGGGTCATTTTTAGAAGTGAGGGGATAGAAGAGGCAGAGCATATAATAGTGGAATCATCTGCGTATTGGATGATGTCTGAGAATGGGATAGAGTTGCAGAAATCATTTATAAATATATTAAAGAGAAGGGGACACAGTATGGACCCCTGGGGTACCCCAGTAGGGGTGTTTATCAATGAGGAAGTGGCCTTTTTCCATATTACTGCTTGATATCTGTTAGATAAGTAGTTGGAGAACCAGTTCAAGGAGGAGGAAGATAGGTTAAGTCTTGAGAGTTTGGTTAGTAGCAGGTTATGAGAGATAGTGTCAAAGGCCTTAGCGAGGTCGAGTAGTAGGGTAGAAACAATTTGACCAGAGTCGCGTGCTTTGTTAACAGTTTCAAGGAAGGAGAGGAGGGCAGTCATAGTGCTGTGATTAGATCTGAATCCATGTTGTGTGGGAGTTAGTAGGTGATTTTCTAAAAGGTAAGGAAGGCGTTGAAGATGAATACATTTTTCTAAGATTTTAGAGATGGGAGACAGGATAGCAATGGGGTGGAAATTAGTAACATTGTTATTGTTGCCCCCTTTGTGCAAAGGGATGATGCAGGCCTTTTTCCAGATTTGGGGTACTGTACTTTCTAGGATAGAGCGGTTGATTAAAATGCTAATAGGGTAGGCAATTGCATCAGCAGCTATGCTAAGAAAGTAAGAAGGGATGTTATCAGGAGCATTAGTACATGGCTTCAGTTTCAGAAGGAGTTTCTTTATAGTGGAAGTGGGTATAGGTTTTAATGAGAAGAGGGAGAGTGTGAGGGGAGTTAGGGGCAGATGAAGATAATGAAGTAGTTAGAGTAGGAGAAAATGTGGAGGGAGAAGAGTTAGTAAATGGAGATGTGGGAGTAGTGGCGGTGCCGGGTGGAGTTCTGGGGAGAGAGGGTGGGGGAGTATTTGAGAGTGTAGTGGTGTTAGAGAAAGATGATGTTAATTTGGAAATAGAGTCAATGAAAAAGGAATTAAATTGTGTAGCCAGATCTAGGTCAGGAGTGTTTGGGTCTGGGGTAGGGGTATTTTGTTTGCTAGGGTTGAGGAGAGTAGAGCTACCTTTCCAGAATTTCTGGGGATTTGATTTATTGCTATTTTGGAGTGTGGAGAAGTAATTTTGTCGATCAGAAATTATGAGTTTCTTTACCCTGTTTCTGAGAATTTTATATTCATTTTGGACTAGGGGGGATCTGTTTTTCTGGTAATGTGCTCAGACTTTATCTCTGTGTCGCATGGATGCTAGTGTATTTTTGGATAACCAGGGGCCTGTTTTAGTTTTAATTCTCTTAGTCCTTAAGGGTGCATGAGAATCAAGTATTTGTAGGAATATTGAGTTGAAGTGGGCAACTGCGTTATCTAGAGATAATGTTTTTAGGCAGTTCCAATTTATGGATTTTAGAGACTTTGAGAAGCTTGTTGGATCAAAGTTTTTTTGGTTACGGATAGTAATAAAATTATGGGTGCAGTGCAGGAGTAATGGGAGTCGATGTGTGAAGATGGGTTTGTGGTCACTAAGGGGAACAGGTAGAGTACCACTGTCAGAGAAATAGTGGGGGTGAGAGACTAGAATCCAGTCTAGAATGCTTCCGTTACCAGGGGCCTGTTTTAGTTTTAATTCTCTTAGTCCTTAAGGGTGCATGAGAATCAAGTATTTGTAGGAATATTGAGTTGAAGTGGGCAACTGCGTTATCTAGAGATAATGTTTTTAGGCAGTTCCAATTTATGGATTTTAGAGACTTTGAGAAGCTTGTTGGATCAAAGTTTTTTTGGTTACGGATAGTAATAGAATTATGGGTGCAGTGCAGGAGTAATGGGAGTCGATGTGTGAAGATGGGTTTGTGGTCACTAAGGGGAACAGGTAGAGTACCACTGTCAGAGAAATAGTGGGGGTGAGAGACTAGAATCCAGTCTAGAATGCTTCCGTTAGAGGGGTTTTTAGAGGGGTATGTTGTGGAGTTGATAAGCTGTGAAAAGTTGTAAAGGTTGATATTAAGAGGGTTTTTAGGAGACTGAACGGAGGCCCAGTTAATATTCATATCGCCAAGGATTATTGTTTCATTGCTAATGTTGTTAGACAGCCAGGAGAGGATATCTTCAAGTGTAGAAATATTCTCTCCTGGGGGTATATAGAGTGAGGCTATACAAATGTGTTTATGTGAGTTAATTTGGAGAGATGTGAGGAGTAGTTCAGCATTTTTGAAGTGTGGAATGGGTTTGTTATAGGGTGTAACTGACAATGAGGATGAATATAGGAGAGCTACTCCACCTTCTTTTTTATGGGGCCTGTCTTTTCTAATGATTGAATAGTTTGGTGGAATTATTTCAGAGTCTTTTATATGGGGTTTTAACCAAGTTTCTGAGATTGTTAGGATATCCGGTTTATTGTGAATGAGCCAGGCATGAATGTTTGGAACTTTGTTTACTATACTTTGGGAGTTAAAGGAAGTAAATAAAATGGACTTGTCTGTAGAGGAAACTGTGGAGGGGCCAGGGTTGGGATGGATATCGCCGGATAGTAGAGTGGAAATTAGATATAAGATCATACCTATTGTAAATTTTAACATCTTTAACTCTGCCACTTCCAGCTCAGACTCCTGCCTTTTGGTCCATGCCACCGTCTCCAACCCATACAACATAGCCGGCCTCACTACCCTTTTGTAGACCTTCCCTTTCACTCTTACTGGTACCTGTCTGTCACAAATCCCTCCTGACACTCTTCTCCACCCATTCCACCCTGCCTGTACTCTCTTCTTCACCTGTGTTGCACATTCACCATTACTCTGAACTTTTGATCCCAAGTACTTACACTCATCCACCTTGACCAACTCTATTGCATGCATCCTCACCATTCCTCTATCCTCCCTCTCATTCACACACATATATTCGGTCTTAGTCATGCATGCCATTCATTCGTCTCCTCTATAGAGCATATCTCCACCACTCCAGGGTCTCCTTGACTGGGTCCCTACTCTCACTACAGATAACAATGTCATCTGGAAACATCATAGTACATGGGGCCTCATGTATGATCGCATCTGTCAAAATGTCCATCACCATTGCAAATAAGAAAGGGCTCAGAGCTGATCCTTGATGTAATCCCACCTCCACCTTACATGGATCTGTGACTACCACTGCAGACCTCACCACTGTCATACTACCCTCGTACGTATCCTGTACCACTCTTACATACATTCTCTACCACTGCCGACTTCCTCATAGAATACCACAACTCCTATCTAGGCACCCTGTCATATGCTTTCTCCAAGTCCACAAAGACACAATGCAACTGCTTCTGACCTTCTCTGTACTTCTCCATCAACACTCTCAGAGCAAACATCACGTCTGTAGTGCTCTTTTCTGGCATGAAACCATACTGCTGATCAGTAATCATCACCTCCTTAACCTAGGTAGCACTACTCCTTTCCATAACTTGAAGCCGTGACTGATCAGTTTTATCACCCTGTGAGTTACTACAGCTTTGCACATCACCCTTATTCTTAAAACTATTTCCATCTTCATACGGGGCTTAAATGGTGTCATCAACACAGCCCTCTGAGTCACAAATTTGAAAGACCTTCAGTAATGCCTTGAATTGGAAGCCAGTCAGTAAAACATAACAAGGATGTGGTTTTACAACTACATGAATAAAAACTTAGCTTACATATTACATACAGACTTATGCACACAGATATGAAAATATATGGAAATAGAGAGACTACATTTACCTCAACTTTCAAATGGTGACCAGTATAACTCTATTGCAGTCAAATACTCGGGAAAGGATTGAAAGATCTAAACATTTTACTACACTGGAGGGAAGAGGAAGAAAACTTCAGTTGGATGGAATCAGTATGATTGCTGAAGGGCTTCAGCTACTGGGAAAATACTTTTAGTGCAGTAACAGGATTTAATTTCAAAGTTGTCTGACATATTTTTTTATTTAAACGGTCTAAGATTTTCTGGTTTTAGACTTTTAGGACATTTGCAACTCAGTGGGTTTGTTTCAAGGTTGTAACTGTCCAAAGCAGTGCTTTTGTGCGAAATGAGGGAAACTGTCTTTATAAAGGTATGTCTGCATGCGTACATGCATGAATAAGCAGCACTACTGCTGACCATATGAAAAATAATTACCAGCAAAGGGAGAAGGGCATGTAGCAACAAGCATGAAACAAATACAACTGCCTAGGCTGGTATAATCATTACACCAAGTTTCACAAAAAACAAGCACATACTAAAGGAGATATAATTTCACTGCTACATAGGCTGCAGATCTGAATGTGACTGGACTGCATCTCTGGCTAAGGCTAAACCAGTAAATCAGCTAATGTAAAAGCCTATGGGTGGGGGAAGACACAAACAAAAGGACTATGTCAAGATTACAGAGAATGACCATCCTCCACTGAAGTTTGTGTAATCTGAGCCACTGTATGCTAACAAGCTGCTGTGAAAATCCTGCCTCTGTGTGAGCATGTGACTTACACAGCATTAATGTAAACAAAGCACTCTAGCAAGTAGCTGAATTTAAAAATGAGCCAATGCCCCTTTAAGTATAACACATAATAGTTGTACAATGCAAACCTAATGGCTGCAAACTGTATTGCTTAACTCATAGTACTGTTCAACAATGTCTCTAGGCCAGTACCAGTCATATAATGCTCTCTCTTCCACAGACTTCAGGTAATAAAGGAATAGATTTCACACTGAGCTGAACAGAGGAGGGGCACTGACCATAACTCTGATCTGTGATATACAACAATAAGTATCCTGTTTTCTTGCTTATTTTTACTAGTTATTGCTTATTCTTTCCATTTATTGCACTTTTTATTGTCTGCTGCTCTATTGCACTTTTTATTGTCTGCTCCCTAGGTTTTACTGTATTTTATTGTTATAAACTAATCTGCACTGTTGTACTGCAATTGTCTGCCTTACTAGGCCTGTTAAATTGCTTGTGTTACTGCCTCAAGTTTTGTAAAGCTTTTTTTAGCTAGTTTCACTGTGTGAAAGGTATTCATTGGAAATGTTCTCCATTTGTTATGCATCTGTTTGTTGTTCTGATTTTCCTGCCAAGGAGTTTATCATATAACTGATTTGTTCATAGGTTCATATGTAGGTACTAGGCTATTGGCCCTGGGGCCTATACCCAGCCAAAAAGGTACCCTGGCTTTTGCCACTCAAGAAAATTATTTTTCTGTGCCTCTGTCGAGCAGAGCCACAGAGGTGATCCCCGGGGTGAATTTCCTATTTCCTATCCAGTCATCAAGATTTTTCTTGAAGAGTGCTAATGAGGAGCTTTGTTTGATATAGATAGGCAGTTTATTCCAGAGTATGGGAAGTCTCTGGGACAGGAATCTATCCCTCCGGCATGTTCTGTTTATTGTGGTGACAAGGTTTAGGTTCCTAGAGCATGTAGCTCAGAGATATTGGGATTTCCTTAAGTGGAGCATGTCCAACAGCTCTGGGTATGACATAGCTTTGTATGTTAGGCAGAGATCATCTCTGAGTAGGCGATATGCGACGGAGTAAAGTTGGAGTTTTTTGAGACGGTCTGTGTAGGGCATCTGTTTGAGGCTGGTAATCCTCTTTGTGAGGTATTTCTGTGGCCTTTCCAGTTGTTGTAGATGTCTTGTGAGGTACATACCAAAAGGGGCGTTGTACTCTATAATGGTTCTAATGAGTGATGAGTAGAGGGGAACAATGACCTCTTTTTTTCTGGATGAGAAACCTTTTGTGATGAGGTGTACCATGTAGAAGGATTTCCTGACTACTGTGGCGATGAGATTATCAAAGGAGAGACTACTGTCTACCTGTGTCCCAAGGTCTCTTATCACACTTTCGGTGTTAAGTATACTACTGTCTATGTTGTAGTTCATGGGTACAGAGTTTTTACCAAAGGGGATGACAATGCACTTTTTGGCATTGAGCTTGAGGCCATGGCTTTGACACCAGGCATCTGTCTCAGTGAGGCCCTTTTATAGGATGTCCACATCGTTAGGAGTTTTGATTATGGCTCTTAGTTTGCAGTCATCTGCAAACTTTGTTAGCCAAAGACCTTCTGTGTTAGCCTGTACTTCAGAGAAGTAGATACCAAACAGGAGAGGACCCAGGACTGAACCCTGTGGTACTCCACTTGTCACTGATCTGAAGTCGGATTTGGAGTCTGCTACTTTCACAGTGTGAGTTCTGTCAGTGAGCCAGTTGGCAGCCCATCTTGTGACATAGGGATTTATACCTAGTTTAGTGAGTTTAGCTATAATTCCAGAGTGGGGGATGGTGTCAAAAGCCTTGGCAAGATCTAGATAGGCTGTGTGAACCACCTTACCCTTGTCTATGGCTTTGGTGACTGCTTCAAAGAAGTCTATCAGGTTTAGGAGACATGATCTGCCTTTTACAAACCTGAACTGGGTGGGGTCCAGAGTTTGGAGATTACCAATGTCTTTGTTTATAAGTTCCATGATGATACATTCCATGGCCTTGCAGACCAGGCTCATCAGGCTAATGGGACAGTAGTTCCCAGGGTCCGTGGTGGCTCCCCCCTTGTGGAATGGGATAAGCGTCAATGTGCACCATTCAGCAGGCACAAAGCCTGAGGTGAGGACATGATTGAACATGGTACTTAGGTGGGGTGGCAGTTCGTTCTGTAGTTCATATAGAACGCAGCCTGGGATGTTGTCTGGTCCCACGGATGCTGTGTTCTTGGCTTTGGAGAGTGTGGTTTTTACCTGTGCAGCCATGATTACAGGAACTTTGCATTTTTATGGTATAGAGATGGACTCTTTAGGGGGTGAGAGGGGAGTAAAGTTAGCACTGAACCTATCTGCCAGGATGTTGACAATATCAGTTGGGTCTGTATAATTAGTGCCATTGTGCTGTAACTCAGAGCAGATCTGAGTGTTGCCATTGAGATTCTTGACATAGCTATAGAATGCTTTGTGGTTGTCTTTAGAATCAGTGATGATTTTGTTTCCGTAACTAGCTTTGGAGGATTTTATCAGGGATCGCAGCTTCTTACTAAGGCTGACCAGAGAGCTCCTCCACTCATGGGATTTTACTCTCTTTTGCAACAGTTTCTTCCTTCTGTTGTACAGTTTGTTTATGTCAGGGGACCACCAGATTGGCTTCCTTTTTTTGGAGGATAGCATCTTGGTTCTGTTTGGGATAGCATGATCCATGCACTCATGTAAGTGCTTATAAAGTGCAATTGTGTAGGATTCAGTAGTCGTAACTGTATTGTCCATCTGCATGGGTGTCATGAAGTTCACCACTTCTGTCTTAAGAAGCATGAAGTTGGCTTTGGAGAAATTTTTTACCATGGTTTCCTTAATGGGGGGGTAGGGGCAGGATGTGGACATCTAGGGTAATTAGCTTATGGTCGGATCGGACCAATGAGGCATTGACTTCAGGTGTGGAACACTGGTCACTCATGTTGGTAATGACTAGATCTAGGATGTTGTTGCCCCTGGTTGGGGTGTGGATAAGTTGAAGTTTATGAATTCCAGAATGCGTTGAGTGAAAGAGTTGGTACATGAGTAGTTTTCCCAGTTAATGGTGGGGAAGTTGAAATCACCCATTATTAGGGTGTTTGGTTGAACCCTAATATTTTCCAGTACATCAAGAAAAGAGGAGTGGGAATCCTGGGCAATGGCGGCTGATCTGCAGCAAGCTACAATTTGGATTGCAGTTTTGTCCAGAGTTAGTTGCACTTGGAAAACCTCGGCTGCATTATGCTGAGCAACTAGCCTGGAAGTGTGGATATCCTTAATGAATATGGACACACCTCCGCCTTTGGTGTTCCGGGTCAGGTTACATGGCCGAAAAGTGTGGTATGAGTTATAGCCTGGTAGTGCAGGGATGCTCTCTGGAGCCTTGAACCAGGTCTCAGTCACTGCACAGATATCGATGTTCTCCATTTTAAGGAGTGCCTTGAGTGAGCTCATTTTGAGATTTAGACTTCTAGCATTGAGTAGCATCACCCTCAGTTTTTGCTTGCCTGTTCCTATTATGGTGGTGAATTTGTCATTTGAACCTTTCCTAAAAAAGGCACCATAGGGGTGGCAAGAACCTTAGCCAGTATCCGGAATCCCAGGGGTGACAGGTGCAGGCCATCTCTAGCAAAGCATCGTGGTCTGTCGACCATGTCTTCCCAGGCAGACAGATACTGGATCCCTTTAGAATGGCACCAGAAGCTTAGCCAATTGTTGAAGTCAATAATTTTGTCCTTGTACTGCGGCATCACTCTGGGTGATGGCAGAATGCTACTCAGGGCTAGGGTCATACCTGTCTGGGCTACAAGATCAGAGAGCTCTTCCATGTCTCTTTTCATGTAGTCCAGGGAGGTACGTCTCAGGTCATTCACACCAACATGGACAATGGCAGAGTCATATTTTTACTTGTTGTGGAGTGACCTGAGTGTATGAGTTATGTGGCAGATCCTGGCATCTGACAGGCAGCTGACAGTAACCTTCTCCTTGTTTAACCCGGTGAGTGGGACATCAGTGTTCCTGACTATAGAGTCACCTATGACTAGTGTGTTGGGTACGTTGTTTTGCCTTATTGGCTGTGGTTGAGTGGCACATTGAGTCTGCGAGCTCTGTGTCATTTGGGTTGTGTTGGGGGGTAGAGGTTGCTAGCATTTCTGCTTTGGAGGTCTCTGTTGCTTGAGCAGATTATTATTAAGAGCCTCCGCGAATGTGTTTGTGTTTCTATGTGTGGAATTTGGTGGTGTAGATTTAGTGAGACTATGTGATGAGTGTGGTGTGGTGCAAGTGTTTACCTTCTCAACTTTACTGTCAAGTTCAGTCTTGATTGGAGAGAGCTTTACCTCCAGTTTGGCTAGATAATTGCATCTCTCACAGGTTGCATTGTTGGGTGGTAGGAGGAGAGGGTTGTCTGTGTACATGAGGCAATTTCTGCATTGCTCCAAGGTGCCCAGATTCATCAGATAGACAGGGGAGAACACTGGGAACTGACCCTTGGACATGTCTGAATAAAAAAATATTTTCCTCCAGATAAGTGAGGAAAGTGAGTACAAGAGATGTTTTTCCTCTAAGCAAGTGAGGAAAGTAAGTACCAAAACTATTTTCCTCTAGGTAATGAGGAAGGTTGAGTGCTGTAGTAATTAGTAGGTTATTTAGTGCTTACAAGTTCTGAACAAGTGCTGATCACGAATAAGCAAATTTGAGTGCTAAAACTAAGAATCTGTATCTGGACTAAACTAGTTACAGGAAATGGGGGAAACACGTGCAAATGCGGGCTTTTAAAACAGAAAGTTGAGAAAGATGGAAAAACTGCCCAAACGGCCAATAAATACAATTTCTGGGCCAGAACCACTCTTTATGTGGTAGATAGGTTACCTAGTGCTTACCACTCCCACTGTTAAGCTAGAAGGCTTCCCTCCAACACAGAGACCTTGGGGGGCTCAGAAGCTTACATACAGTCCTGGATACAGCAAATCTGAATCTGGACTACACTAGTTACAGGAAAGGTATATACATATATATATATATATATATATATATATATATATATATATATATATATACACACACACGCACAGAAAAGTAGCTAAAACAGCAGTAAAAACAATTCAAATGCAGTGCAAGCTAGCACACTTGAATATGTAGCAATGTTAGACCAAACAGTTTAAAAAATGCAATTAAATTAAAAATGACTTAAAACAAGTGCAGAAGGAGTCTATTAGGTAGAATGAGGCAAAGAGATGGGACTGGGGGAATGTCCCAGATCAAATCTACAGTGGGGGTGGGCAACTGCAAAAGCCTCCAAATTTAAACAACAACACAGTAATAGGGAGGGTGAGTATGGGAAAACCAACATCTTCAACAGAGATCTGAAAAACTATACAGTGAAGCAAAAATAGCAGTGCACAACTCTGAAGTCAGCCAGCAATGACATAAAATTAGTCAAACAACAATTACCAGTACACAGCTTTGAAGTGCCAGAAAAATATACTCAGCTCTTTATATCTCCAGATAGTTTGAAGAGCACTCTGTCAGGACACAGAAAGGCTCCAACAATGCATTTAAAAGCATTTTCTTGAGTATCCTTGCTCCTTTTTCTGGTTAAAACTTTCATTTAGTGTCTCACTGCTGTTTTTCTGCTGTGATAAACATTTCTGTAGTGTCTCTGCCTAAAATAGTGTAGATAGTTGCTGTAGCATTGTCCACTTTTATGATTGCTGTCTCTGGGCCTGATTGTTTGCAGTGGCTATTTGTTCTGAGCACATGTTCTAGACCATCTTGGATTAGTAGAAGCCATTCTCCACTTTAGTGAGAGTATCATATTGATTGGTCACTGGATGATAAAGTCTGGCTGGTCTAGGGCTCAGAGTAAGCACCTCATTGGCTCTTTTGAGCTTTTTTAAAGTTGTTTCAGGTTTCAACCTTCTGGCACTTAAGACCTACTTTTGTGAGGGTCTCTGCTATTTCACACTGAGCTGAACAGAGGAGGGGCACTGAACACAACTCTGATCTGTGATATATAACAATAAGTATCCTGTTTTCTTGCTTATTTTTAATAGCTATTGCTTATTCTTACTGTTTATTGCACTTTTTATTGTCTGCTGCCTACTTTTTATTACACTTTTTATTGTCTGCTGCCTACATTTTACTGTATTTTATTACTGTAAACTAATCTGCTCTGTTGTACTGCAATTGTTTGCCTTACTGTGCCTGTTAAATCACTTGTTACTGCCTCACTTTTTGTAAAGCTTTTTTCACTAGTTTCACTGTGTGAAAGGTATTAATTGGAAATGTTCTCCATTTGTTAAGCATCTGTTTGTTGTTCTAATATGTCTGCCAAGAGTCTCCTTGTTCCTTTTTCAGTTTAAACTTTCATTTAGTGTGTCACTGCTGTTTTTCTGCTGTGATAAACATTTCTGTAATGTTTTCTGCCTAAAATAGTGTAGCTAGGAGCTGTAGCATAGTTTCCCACTCTCCCTCCCTAGTGTTGTCTTGTTCTTAAACTTGGTGGCTTTGCAGTTGCCTGCCCCCACTGTAAATTTGATCTGGGACACTCTTCCCAGTCCAGTCTCATTAGCTCATTCTACTAATACAGAAAGAACATTTCGGAAGGCCAACCCCCTTAGTTTCTTAACTACAAATTATCTTCTTTTCCTCCTTTCTTCCTTTCCACTCTACTTAAAAAAACTTTATTCAGCTGCTTCATCTTGCTTTTCCAGCTACTTGTTCTCTAAAGTGTTCAATTGTATCTTTTATGCTGCATTTATTACTGCTTTCTTTTTAGCCTGTTTAAATTCTAAGTGTTTTTCTAAGCCACTTAATTTTGGTTTAAGCACTTGACCTTTAGGCCTACCCCTTAGCTCTCCCTGATCTCTCTCTCCTTTAGATTCTGACAAATATGGATAGACAGTTTCCTACAGTTTCTCATGCCAGCCTGGTTGATATGGGCAACCTGAGACAGTGTAGCAACTGCCTCATGTACATGGACAACCATCTACTACTACCACCTAGGAACACAATTTGTGAGAGATGCAATTACATTAAGAGCCTATGTATGCTCTCTCCTTTGCAAGCCAGTATATCTGGCGCTTAGAAGGTTATCAACACAATCACTATACCTCAAACACCACCCACAGCTACACAACACACACCCATATATGTAGAGGTTCTCAACAAAAACAATCCCAAACAAAGGAGGCCTCAGAGGAAAAATCACATGCAAACTCCACAACCCTCCACACCACATACAACACATAGTCCACACACATGTGTCTTGCAAACACAAAGGCTCAACCATAAACTCACCATATTAGTCATAGGAGACTCCATTGCGAGACACACAGATGTGCCTTTCACTAGGCTGGATAAGGAGAAAGTCACAGTTAGTTGCTTGTCAGGTGTCAGAATCTGGCATATCACACATGCAATCAAGCAGGTACTGTTATGACTCTGTCATAGTCCATGTTATGGTGAACGACTTCAGACATACCTCCCTGGACTATATGAAGAGAGACATGATTGAGCTTACTGAATATGTGTCCCAGGCAGGTATGTTCCTAGCCTTAAGCAGCATTCCACCGTCAACCAGAATGATGCCTCAATGCAAACAAAAAATGATTGACATTAACAATTGGCTTAGTTTCTAGTGTCATTCCAGGGGGATCCAGTACCTGACAGCTTGAGAAGATATGATCGACAGACCATGTTGGTTTGCTAGCGATGGCCTGCATCTGTCTCACTTGGGCTTTAGGCTTCTGGCAAATCCCCTTGCCTCCCCCACAGTGCCTTTTTTTAGGAAATGTGCTGAGGTCAATAAAACCAACATAAAAACTTCAACAAAACACAAATTAAAGGTCATGCTGCTAAATGCTAGGAGTTTAAACATGAAACTGTACTCGTTGCAAGCATTCTTAACCCTGGAAGATGCTGACATTTGTGCAGCCACAGAATCCTGGTTCAAAGCTGTGGAGAACACCCCAACCTTACCTGATACTCATCGTATCATGCATTCACACCCCAAACTGTGGGCAGCAAAGCTAAAGGAGGTGGAGCAACAACATATATTAAAGACGCACATACCTCCAGGTTGGTCAAACAGTATGACACACAGGAGACACTCCAGGTGCAGTTAGCCATTGACAAGACCCCTATTCAAATCATAGCTAGCTACAGTCCCCAAAATTTGACTCAAGATGTCCACTCCACCTATCTTGACCTCTTCGAATCTATCAAGATTCAACCCTTTACCCTGATCCTGGGCAACTTTAACTACCCAACCATATACTGGAAAAACTATTCATGCCAGAACACAAATGGCCAGAGAATCCTTTATTTTATCAATGCAAATGCCTTGGAACAGCTAGTCAATACCTCCACAAGAGATGATAATATTTTTGTACTTGGTATTAACCAACATGAGTAACCACTGCAGCATCCCTACAGTATCATCCTGTTTGGTAAGATCCGACCATAAAGTGGTCACTTTTGAAGTCAGCCTCACCTCTGACCCCCCCCCCCCCTAGCTAAGGTCAAACAAAAAGAAACTTCTCCAAAGCTGATTACAGCCTCCTGTGGGATGGTATAAGCAGCTTCGCAGTCCCCTCTTCCCAGTAGGAACTAGACCAATGTCCAAATCTACACCAAAGTACTATATGAGCACTTATATAGATGGATGGAATCAGGAATACCTGACAGGACAAAATCATCCTCTGCAAGGAAGAGTAAACCTGTCTGGTGGACATTTGCAATAAGCAAACTATATAACATAAGGAAACAATTTCTGTCCAGAACCAAGAATGAGCAGGTGCCCAATTGGAAGCAATCTCTCCTTAGCCTGAACATGAAAATAAGAGCACTAGTGAAATCCTCTAAAGCCAACTTTGAGTCCAAATTGGCCACATCTACTACAGCAATCAAAAGACCTTCTTTACATATGTCCACACTCTCCAAAGAAGCACCCAGATCTGCTCAGAACTGGTTGTCAAGGACACCACAAACACAAATGCTTTAGATATAGCCAATCTACTGGTTGACAGATTCAAGAAAAACTTCACTCCTCTGTCCCCCCCATCAGTAAATCAGGACATCCCCAATATCTACCCCCCCTTATTTCTAGGGAACAGGTAATCACTGCCCTCTCAAAGGCAAAAAATACAGCCTCCATGGGACCCGATAACATCCCAGGTTGCATCCTTCATGAACTCAGGCATGAACTTGCAGCACCATTAGGCACCCTACTCAAACAAAGCCTGAGTACCGGCTTTGTCCCAGCCGAGTGGAGGACAGCCACTGTCATCCCTTTACACAAAGATGGAGCTTTCACCGATTTGGAAAATTATAGAACCATCAGCCTAACTAACCTGATCTGCACGGCCATGGAACAGATTATCATGGACCTCATTAACAGGGACACTGGGAACCTCCAAACACTCAACCTCGCAAAGTTGGGCTGTGTCAAGGGGGGGGGGGGGTTATATCTGTTAAATCTGGTCAACTTCTTTGTGATAGGCACCAAAGCCATGGACGAGGGGAAGACAGTGCATACCACCTACCTTGACCTGGCCAAAGCCTTTGACACTATTCCCCACATAGGCATAATAGATAAACTCTCTAAACTATCCATATGTTACCAGATGGGTAGCAAACTGGCTCACTGATAGAACCCACCTTATCAAAATAGGGGAAGCCACCTCAAGCAGTAGACCCATAATTAATGGCGTACCCCAGGGATAGGTCTTAGGGCCTCTTTTATTTGGGATATACTTCTCTGAAGTGCAGGCCAAACCAGTGGGCTATGGCTAGCCATGTTTACAGATGACTGCAAGCTGGACCCTGTCATCAATTCCCCAAGGGATGTGGACATCCTCCAAGACGGTCTCCCCAAAACAAATGACTGGTGCCAAAACATGGCCTCAAGCTGAATGCCAAAAAATGTATCATCATCCCCTTTGGGGAGAGTGACGTCTCCAGAAATTATGACATTAATAACAATATCCTAAGCATGCAATCAGTTGTGAGGGATTTGGGAACCCAGGTTGATAGCAACCTGACTTTTGACCACCATGTTCAATCCATTGTACGGAAAGCTTTCTACATGGCCCACCTCATAAGTAAGGGTATCTCATCCAGGGACAAGGAGGTCATAACATCCCTGTATTCTTCCCTTATAAGGCCAATTATTGAGTACAATGTCCCCTTTGTCATGCACCTCACAAAGCACATGCAGCAGCTGGAGTGACCACAGAGGTTCCTCACCAGAAGAATCCAGGGCCTCAAACATCTACCCTACACAGATGGGCTAAAAGCCTTGTCCCTCTACTCAGTTTCATACAGACTCCTCAGAGGTGACCTCTGTCTGGCACACAAAGTAATCTGAGACCCCACCTTGATGGTACTGCGGCATATCTGCAAATCAAGCTCCACTCAAGTAACCCACACACGTGACCTCAACCTGGTCTGTGACATCAATAGGACTTGTTGGTGAAACAGATTTGAGTCCCAAAAATTCTGCCATCTGTGGGATAGACTTCCTCTGCACATCAAGCAGAGCACCTCATTATCCTTTTTCTAGTGCAACCTGGATAACTGAATGGTAAACAGAAAATACACCCCTGGGATTCCATCTGTATCCCTGCTGGACATGGGCTTTGGGTGCTGACTTGTCTAAACAAGGGCTAAACTCTTGGCTTGACTTATAAGAGCCTCAGGACCAATAGCCTAGTAACTTCCTATGAGCCTATGATATGGGTGAGGTAGCCCACTCCACAGCCAGATATTGAGTGTGGACTTCAAAGATATTTCAAACCAATAACAATAATATGTGTTCACTAGTATTGTTAAAATTGGAATAAAGCTGTAGTAGTGTATGCAGTATGGTTGCATACCATGCGTGTGTTCTATTGTCACTGCAGTCCAGTATAACACTGTAACAGTAGTAGAATGCAAGAGGAAAGTCCTGTGTCTTGTTTTGCACACTTCATAGTATGTTTCCAGGTGATCTCCATGAAAGTTATTAGTCACCCTATAGTCAGCAGTGCCTCAGGAGCTCAGTTTGTTAAATTCCTTGTACACTGTACATTTTGCCACACACAGTTCTGGGTTCAAATCCAGTGCTATGTAACACTAATTTCCAGTATCAGTCACGCAATGCACAGTTTCTCTCTCCCCAAAAACACAAAAATGTTATGGGTGAGTTAGCCCATATTATGTGCAGATATTGTGTTTAGAGCTCACAGAATGTTACACTCAATAGCAAGAATGTGTTCATCAGCATTGTTGATTCAGACATAAAACTGTGTAATCCCAGTATGGCTGTATCTCTTGCATGTCTGCAGTATGCTGTTGCAGTCAATTATTAAATTATTTGCAGATGTCCCCTGTAGTCACAGCTAGTGGATTCTACTCCCATGCCTGCCAACTAAGCCATGCTGGCTGTCTAGTTTAATTACTGTACACAAACATGCCTCTCAAGTGTCATGATTTCTCATAATGTAATTAAAACTGATTAATCCATCTGTCACATGTTTACCAGATAAATTATTACCTGAAATGCAATGTATTACCAGATCTGTTTACAGAACAACCTGGTAGTTATATAAGTCCACATTATGTGAAACCATTCTGAGTAGTTCTGTGCCTGCATTTGTTAGTGCTTGTCCCATTTTGTCCCATGCTATCAGCTTGAGAGGTATGTATGTGCTACAATAGCTATAGGAGAATTGTAGTCACTGTAACCACAAATGTCAGTACACGTCTGTAGAAGTATGTATGACCAGTGTTGTCAGGGATATCATCTGCATTGTCATTAATGGAATGTTTTTCTCTCTCTCTCCCCACCCCTTATCTTCATTTATTTATTATTGTAATGTATTATTATGATTTAATATTAACATAATTTGTTTAACTATATTTTGCAAAATGTAGTTCATTATTGTTATTTTTTATTATGATTCAATATTAACATACTTTGTTCAACTAACTGTTTTGTTGGCCTTATGGTTTACTTCACACTGGCATGCTGTTACAGTACTGACTGTTATGTCACATTATGTTGTGCTTCACATAATATGCATTACTATGTACTTGGATTAATAAATATGATGTTCTATTCTGTTAATACTAACAATGGTTTGGTTGTTACTAACCATAACTTATTGCTTTACATCATGTATCACAGCACATCAAGGTAGGCTGGTTCCAGCTAATCCCCTACCTTGCCTCAAATGGCCATGGCACTGGGTCCCAGCACGTCCGGGACCCAGACTGATGGTGCTCCCTCTGCTGCCCCTGCACTACCTGTGGCTTTGGGGACGGGGCCCAGTCCCCCTATGGGAGTGGTGGCAGAGGGAGAGTAGTCACTGGTTCTGGTCTGCAGGATAGTCCACTGTGGCTATGACCAATGCCTGCGCTGGATTGATGGCATGCTGGCTGACCTGGTGTGGCAGTATTTTCCTGTTGTCCAGCCTCCAGAGAAGCTACCCTCGGGACAATGAAGGAGCAGTAGCGATGGTCCCATGGGTGGAAAGTGAGTCATGCTGCTGCTGTCTGGAGGCACTTGGGACTCCAATTCCACAACACCCTCCCTGTCAAAGGTGTTCACCCCCCTCATGTGTCACACACTGTCCCTGTCTGCTGTCTTGTCAGTTTGCAAATGCATCCTCACCTACCCAACTTACCTCCCTCACATGTACCTATGTCCCTTCCCCAACATTTCACTCTCACCTTAAAAAAGAAAAATGGGCACCTGTCCCCCCCCAAGAAAATATTGTCCCATACATAGCTCTCAGTTTCACAAACATGTTTACTGAACCCACATAATTCAGTCCAATTTGCTTGACAACACAGCTATGTTGTCCTCACCCCTGTCTCTAGGGTTTCAGAATCCAAATTCATGTACAAATCTGTCAAAGTGCAGTTATTGCTGTGCAAGAAATGGATAGCTATGGCTCTTTCCTATACCCTTCCTGCACATCTCTCCTTGCCTTTCAATATGTTTTCCCCTGCTTGCCCCCATTTCACCTCTTTCCTGTCTCCCCTTTTTCTTTTCTTTACATTTTTCTAGCATGGAGCTGCATGGTGCACACAACTCAGCTGAATAGAGCTATAATGAGTATTTTTTTAACATTGTAAGTCACGTACAAAATAAACACCACTGCCATGTTTCAGACCCAAGCCCATCACACCTGCAGCGCACTGCATTAACCCGCCATGCCACGCAACTCTTAATTAAAACAGATGGTATAAACAAAACATAGTAATTGCCAATTACAGTCATTAGGTGTGTTTCAGAAGAGCCGCTCACCGCGCTGGTCAGTGCAAACCGGAATAAACAGTAATGGAAAAAATGGAAGTGTACATTGGATTCTGGTGTGACAGTATACCACTACACAGCCAAACACATGATAATGGATATAACTGAGGCCTGTGATAGGAGATAAATGTGTCCTTTTATCAGCAACATGTAGAAAGTCACCTGCTATGTCATTTATGACTCTGGGGGCGGAAATACATCCATATAAAGCCCATGCACATACTGATAGATGTAGAAAATGTTTGTCACAGCCTGTATGTATGCACAAAGATCTTGCAAGTAGACTTGCTACAGCAGTGACTTAATAGCTCAGTTGGTTAAATGACTTGCATGCAGTATATTTTGCCGCACACAGCCCTGGGTTCAAATCCAGTGTTGTGTTGCATTTCAATTACATTATTGTGAAGTCAGCAATTAATGGATCACTAATACACTCTTTATTCACATAAAGCATTGCAAATTAAATAACCACATTTCAGTGCATGAAGTCACAGGCCTGCAAGTCGGGACACACTTCACATATCCATATAGCAGTACTATACGTTGTCTACTATGTTATTGACACGGTTGCCTAACACATGTACCTTAAACACATGCCTTAATTGGAGTGTAAAGTGTATTCTCACCCTTTCACTGCCTCTACAACAAGGCTGACACAGCTGACACAGATACACCTACAGCTTGTTGTCCTCCAAAGTGTTTACACTATGCCTATGTCTACTACCTGCAGCAACAGCTGCGGCCTGTGGTACACACAGCTCTATGTAAAGGTTCCTGCTACAGACCTACCCTTTGTGACAATGTAGTCTCCTTACTCCAGTAGTGTCCATCTCAGCAGCTAAGAAAGTGGCCTAGGTCTACATGAAGGCCTTATATATTGCACAGTGGTTGCATGTCATTGGCTAATGATAGTGCATTCAGCTGCTTTGGCTGCAATTAGCATTTCAGAAGCACAGAGGGGTTCAGAAGAAATCACCTGCTGATGGGGAGCATGCTTAAAAGGCAGGCAGCTGGCTATGGGGAACCATTCTGTATGAGATCTAACTCACACAGAGCATGCCTTTGTGAAACTTTACCAGACACACAGTTCAACAAAGAGTACTGCACTCTAGCAGGGATGTAACTGTTTTTTGTGTATAACAGGATTCAGATGGGATGATAGAGGTATGGGGAATAGGGATTACAGCATTAAGCTAGTCATAGACCTGTGGTAATGACATGTCAATGATACCCTGCTGACTTACACCTACAGGGGACGTACAGTACATCAGGATGGCATTGTCTTGCATCAGTGTGGCACACTGGTGTTGTCGGACTGTCCCTATATAGTGGTTGTTATAGCACACCACTATTTGTCTGGCACTGTTTCTATGACATATATTGTGTGGTTGGCCTTAGGGGGAAACTTGGTGCACCTAGCAACATGCTCCTATTGTAATTCATTTTATATAGGAAAAACAAATCAAAAATTCAAAGATTGTATATCTAGTCACCTCTCAGAAATTAACAGACATATACTCACTAATGCTTTATGCAAACATAAGCTTGAGAAGGGACCATCCCATAACTTTAAATTTTAATTTTAGAAGCTCTATTTCAGAACATAAGCGGTGACAACATAATCTTTAGGGCTGAGAGAGAAGAACTAAATTGGATTTTATGATTCAGGGCCTATATCATCCCTGGGCTAAATGGCGTAGTCTCTCTAAAACTGATACTTAACACTAAACATGAATCTGTGTAGGTTTTACTTCAACATATTTTGGGCTGTATTATCTGACTGCATCAATTTTTATATATATTTTCAGTTTAATATGTATATGTATATATACGCACACACACACACACACACACACACACACACACACACACACACACACACACACACACACGTTTATTAATGTGACTTTTATTAATGTGAATTTTTATGCATACTAAAGTGTGTTTTTGACAATGTGGTTCTTATACGCAAGCATGTATATTTATAAATATAATTTTTAAATGTATAGTTACAAGATTTTATCATAATATGCCATAATGTTTTTTCTTGTTTTTTTCCTGTTACTTCTCCTTTAACTAAATTGACTTTTAATTGCCTGTTAACTTAGACATGTGACTTTTACACAGTATTTAAACCATACACTAGCCTTTGTAGCTGATTTATGCACCTGAGGAAGCCCTCTGGGTGAAAGTTTTTACTTGCATATCTGGAAATTGCTTGGAATCATTAAAGGACTTCAGTTCACTCTGTGCACCTGGAAAATTGTTTGGAATTATTAAAGGATTTTAGCTTACTCTGCCCTGGTTTCCAGTGATTTATTTTTTTTCATTTTGGACACAGCTGGTGTATCACTGGATTTGCCTGCATGCTGGTTCACTTATCTTTTGTTTTACTTACCACTTATGAATAGCCATGGACAGGTGCAGAGTTGGTGTATTGCCTTCTACCAGTAATGTACCTAATAGGACAATAATGGACCTTAATAACCTGCTGGAAATATCTCACAATCCCCGTCTTGGATCCGCTGATGTCTTCATATCACCTGACAATAGTTATCTAACAGAAGACACACTGCATCAGTATACATCCAAACTGGAACACTTTGAAAGCATTGTATACCAATTCAAGAAACTGCAGTGGCAGAGACTAAGCTTCAATGCTTACTTGCAACATAAAATAGCTCTCAGGGGCCTCAGAATACTTAAAATGCCTATTTTCATGATCAATATCCAGATCTCTTACTGAGATGGCAACAGATTAATTTAAATTGTTCCTTTAGATATATGGAGCTGATGAATGGATTTTTTGAACCTATAGAGCTAGAACTCAGAGATGAAATTGAGCAGCTGTATATAGAGTTATCAGATGTCATAGAACATAATGCTCAGTCTAATCTGTTCTATAATACACTTGATCACATTGCTGCTTTTCAAAAATGTCTCATTAAGACTAAGAAAAGGAAGCTGCACACGGGTTTAATGGATTTTCAACAGGGGAACATTTTTTCTTGGAATACTAGTGATTCTGAAATAGTGATAAAACCTGCAGATAAGGATGGTGGTGTTGTAATAATGGATACTGTCTTTTATATAAAACAATCCATGAAATGTTGTCCACTGATGACTACATTAAGATCATTAGGCATGAACAAACTAATATAGCTAGCCACGTTTCTAGCAACCTAGTAAAGCTACAAACTCAAGAAAACATGAAACAAAAAAATAGTTAAAAGGGAGATGACACTATAAGAGCCGGCAACTTTTAAAATAAAACAAAATATTTAATAACGTTAGCGCTTTCAGCAGAGATAGTACTCCGCCTTCATCAGACAAACAGAGGAAATTAATCATAAGTTCGTTTATAAGTGATTAATGACAATAAAATAACCAATTAAAGTAATTTGCATTTTACCTTGGCAACCTTAAAGAAATGCTTCCCAGAAGCGATACAAAGACTAAATATCTGATTAAACTTGTAATTGAAAATATAGGCTTACAGTACATCAAAACATTTAAATTGTTTGCAAGAATATATATATATATATATATATATATATATATATATATATATTACTACCAAACTTATTAAATCAAAAAAGAAAATGGCAAATGCCCAAGTAAATAAAATATAAAATACATTAAGAAAAACATCAAGCAAAACATGTTCGCATTCACAAACTAGCAAGGAGGACTTCATGATCAAATCACTCATATGACCATAAATAGAGAACTTCTACTATAATGTTATTAATAAAAGTAGACACGAATAAATACAATAAAAGCTTATCATCTTTTTAAAGAAAGCCACCTCAGGATGCATTTAATAGATAAACTATCATTAATGCCTGGAAAAATATGTGCCCTAGTTCTTATCTGCCACATTAGTTCATCAATTTCTAACAGTAACTGCCAAGCTCCTCCTCGAATGTCAGCTTCCCTGTGTTGTAAAATTACAAATCTAAACTCATGGCCATCATGCTCAGAACAATGCTTTGCCAAAGAATTATTAACATCTTTCTTCGTAATAGCATAATGATGCTCGTAGATTCTTTGTTTAATTCTACGCTCAGTTTTCCCAATGTAAAAAGCGTTGCAAAAGTTGCACAGTGCAGCATAAATAACACTTTTAGTCTCACAAATGTAATTACTGCTAACCTTATACACTTTGTTGTTAATAGAGACTTGGTTGCCAACCTTAATATATTTGCATTGGGCACAAGAACTGCATTTAAACATACCATGAGTCTTATTAGAGCCTGGCTTCTTCTTCTTTTCTAGGAGGCACTTTAAATTTTGGCCTCTCCTGTAGGTAATTTTTGGAACAACCCCTAATGACTTAGACAAAAGTTCATAATTTCTGATAGTGTCCCGGGACATGATTGACTTTTTACAAAGTTTGTATGACTGGGCTGTGGATAGGAATCTTACTCAATGCTATTTGCTACACTAGACATATATTCCTTATTCTTACCATTATTCCTTCAGATATAGGGATACGATCAGTTAAACAGTTCTTACTAGAACTAACAGAGCATGAGCAATTATTTATTAGCACTTTGTGTAATATCTTGCCTTTGGTACTTAAAAATAATGTCTTCTCATTCCAGTGACAACTTTATAAACAGAAACGGGGTGTTGCCAAGGGCACCCCTGTAGCAAATATATTTGCTAATATTGTTTTATATATTTGGGAAGAGGCGCACATTTTATCAGCTGGCAATCCGTTTCTTGAGAATGTTGTATTTTATAAATAATCTGTGGATGATTTCTTTATCATTTGGGAAGGAGATAAAATCATCTTCATCTGTTTTTTAATTACTTATCTAATACATGTGAATTTTTGAAATTTAAGAAATGCATCTCCTATTCTAGCACTGATTTTTTAGACATCACTGTTACAAAAAATTATGAAAGCTTCTTAGACACTTGTTTATATAAGAAACCCATTAAACATGATTTCTTTTTTCATTTTGGACTCAGCTGGTGTATCACTGGATTTGCCTGCATGCTGGTTCACTTATCTTTTATTGGCCTTAGGGGATACACCAGTGTGGACTGGATTAATGGGCATATGATCATGCAGCAGAAGCTGTCATGGCACACAGGGAAATACCTCAGTAATGGTACTATCTCGGTTGCATCCATACATGTAGTATGTTGTCACACTGTGGGTTATGCCATTTGTGAGCAAGCAGTGGATATTTGGCAATTTGGCCCTTGCTGTATCTGTACATAGTGGATGTCCATGTATCTGATCTTGTAATGTGTACCCTTGTGTTGTCTTGCAGGAATAATGTACCACAGATGACACCCACCCTTCTCAGATGCAGAGATGAGCTATGAAAAGTTATTTAAAATGACAGTCTTGTACTTACTGATGTTGCCGAATGAAGCTGTGTGTTGGTGCCTTGTGGAATCAAGGGTCTAAACAGCTTTTATGGGCTGAAACCAAAGTCTGATTATTACACTGAAAGATTAAATGCAGATGTCTGTTAGATGCCTGTGCAGCTGCTTTAGTGCCTTGTAAAAACAAAGTCTAATTAATACATTATTAACCTCTTAAACTTTGCACAGTGCTATTAAAATAACTTGTCTATATAACAGACAACACATACAATACTCTACAGTTTGCAGGGTTTACTGTTTCAGATTTATAGGTTCATAGGTTCATAGGTTCATACTAGGCTATCTGCCCTGAGGCAATTATAAGCCTAGCCCGATTCTGTATGGCTTATGCCACCCCTTGATTTGAGTATACTGTGCCCTTTTTAAGGTTTAGTTTACTGTGCCTCTGTCTAATAGTGACACGGGAGTAATCCCTGGGACAAACCTACGATCCCCCATCCACCTATCGAGATTCTTCTTGAAGAGATTCAGTGACGTGCTCTGCCTCACATGAACTGGAATTCTATTTCAGAGCGAAGGGAGCCTCTGGGTTATGAACCTGTCCCTCCAGCAAGTTCTATTTATTTCTGTGCTGAGGTTCAAGTCCCTCGAGCATGTGGCTCTAAGGGATTTAGATTTACTGAGGTGGAGCATGTCCATTAATTCTGGATTTGACATAGCTTTGTATGTCAGGCATAGATCACTTCGAAATAGGCGGTATGCAACTGAGTAGAGCTGGACTTTTTTTAACCGAGCAGCATATGGCATCTGTTTGAGACCCTTGATCCTCTTGGTGAGATACTTTTGGGGTCTTTCTAATTGCTGCAGGTGTCGGGTAAGGTACATCCCAAAAGGGGCATTGTATTCTATGATGGGCCTGATGAGGGATGAATAAAGGGGCACGATTACCTCTCTTGATCTAGATGTGAAACCCTTCATGATGAGGTGGGCTATGTAGAAGGTCTTTCTAACCACTTTGGCAATGTGGTTTTCAAAGGAGAGATTGCTATCAACTTGGGTCCCCAGGTCCCTAATAACTTTCTCTGTACTTAATGGGTTTCCGCCTATGTGGTAATTTGTGGGCACATTGTTTTTGCCAAAGGGTATGACTATACATTTTTTGGCATTTAGCTTTAAACCATGGCGCTGGTACCAGTTATCTGTCTCTGTGAGACCTTTTTGAAGGATGTTTGTGTCAGCTGGAGAGTTGATTATGGTGCCCAGTTTGCAGTCGTCTGTGAACTTGGTGAGCCATAGTCCTCCCATGTTTGCCTGTACCTCGGAAAAGTATATACCGAACAAGAGTGGTCCCAGGACAGAACCCTGTGGGACACCACTTGTGACCAGTTTCGAGTCTGACATGGCTCCAGCAACTCTCACTCTGTGGGTTCTGTCTTTGAGTCAGTTTGCAACCCATCTTGTGACATAGGGGTTTATATTTAAGCTGGATAGCTTATCTATGATGCCCGAGTGGGGTATTGTGTCAAATGCCTTTGCAAGGTCCAGATAGGCTTTGTGGACTACCTTCCCTTCATCTATGGCTTTGGTGACTGTTTCAAAGAAGTCAACCAGGTTCAAAAGGTAGGATCTGCCCTTGACAAAGCCAAACTGGGTAGGATCTAGTGTCTGTAGGTCCCCAATGTCTTTGTTTATGAGCTCCATGATGATCCTCTCCATAGCCTTGCAGACTAAGATAGTCAGACTTATGGGGCGATAGTTTCCAGGGTCCGTAGAGGCTCCACCTTTGTGGAGTGGGACCACTGTTGCTGTACGCCATTCTGTGGGCACATATCCTGTAGTGAGGCTGAGATTGTATAGCTGTTTTATTTGAGGGATTAGTTCCTCTTGTAGTTCATGTAGGACACAACCTGGGGCGCCATCTGGTCCCATGGAAGCAGTGGTTTTTGCTTTGGAGAGGGCAGCCTTCACCTGAGCACCTGAGATGTTTGGGAGGCAGCCCTCTCCGGGAATAGATACTTGCTCTTTTAGGGGGGAGGGGGGACAAGTTTGCACTGAACCTGTCTGCCAGGATATTGGCGATGTCTGTGGGTTCAGTGTATTTTTTGTCATTTAGAATCAACTCAGAACAAGTCTGGGAGTTGCATCCCAGGTTTCTAACATAACTGAAAAAGCCTTATGATTGTCTTTGGTGTCCTGTGCAATTTTTCTCTCGAAGCTGGCCTTGGAGGATTTTATGAGGGATCGTAATTTTTTGCTAGTACTGATCAGAGATGCCTTCCCTATTAGGGATTTTGCTCTATCATGTAGTAGCTTCCTCCTTCTGTTGTACAGTTTATTTATGGCAGGGGTCCACCAGACTGGACGCCTGCCTTTGGATGACTGGGTCTTGGTTTTGTTTGGGATAGCATGATCCATGCATTCCTGGAGATGTCCGTAGAATGCATTTATATAGGATTCTGCAGTTTGGGCTGTAGTTTCCACTGGCCCTGGGGCCTTGAAGGATTCCACTTCAGTTTTGAGAAGTGAGAAGTTCGCTTTTGAGAAGTTTTTCACTGTGGTTTTCTGGGCTGGGGGTGGGGTCGAGATGTGGACATCCAGTGAAATTAATTTATGATCTGATCTTACCAATGAGGGATATACTTCTGGTGTGGAGCATAGAGTCCCCATGTTGGTAATGATCAGGTCTAGTATGTTGTCCCCTCTTGTGGGAGTGGTGACTAGTTGTTCCATAGCATTTGAGTTTATAATTTCCAGGAATCTTTGGGCTAAGGTGCTGGAGCTTGCGTAGTGCTCCCAGTCAATGTTTGGGTAGTTGAAGTCGCCCAATATAATGGTGTTTGGAGAGATCTTCATGTTCTCCAATGTTTTCAGGAAGGCCAAATGGGATTCCTGACTTTGAGAGGGTGGTCTGTAGGATGCTATAAACTGAAAAGCAGTCTTGCCCACTGTTAGTTGCACATGGATGGTCTCCGATACTTCATGCAATGCCACTAACCTGGAGGTGTGGATATCCTTGATAAATATGGAAACTCCCCCTCCTTTTGTGGTTCGGTCCGGGTTTTGGGGCCGAAAAGCATGATATGAGGTATAGCCTGGTAGTGCTGGGGTGCTCTCTGGAGCCTTGAACCAGGTTTCTGTCACTGCACAGATATCGATGTTCTCCATACTGAGGAGAGCTTTGAGTGCATGCATCTTGAGGTTAAGACTTCTGGCGTTTAGCAGCATTACCCTTAGTTTCTTGTTCCTTGTGCTGTCTATGGGGGTGGGTTTGACTTTTGAGCCTTGCCTAAAAAAGGCACTATGGGGGTGGCAAGAGCCTTTGTCAATATCCGAAAGCCCAGTAGTGACAGGTGCAAGCCATCCCTAGTGAAGCAATGTGGCTTGTCGAGCATGTCATCCCAGGCTGACAGACACTGGATCCCCTTTGAATGACACCAAAATTTTAGCCAATTGTTAAAATCGATCATTTTGTCTTTGTACTGTGGCATCATTCTAGGTGAGGGTAAGATGCTGCTCAAGGTCAGGGTCATACCAGCCTGGGCTACATGATCAGAGAGCTCCTCTATGTCTCTTTTCATGTAGTCCAGGGAGGTACGTCTCAGGTCATTCACACCAGCATGTACAATGACTGAGTCATATTTGTATTTGCTTTGGAGTGACCTGAGTGCTTGCGTTATGTGGCGGATCCTAGCACCCGACAGGCAGCTCACCATGACCTTCTCTTTATTCAGCCTGGTGAGTGGAACATCAGTGTGTCTGACAATAGAGTCACCTATAACAAGAGTATCAGGTGTGTTATTCAGCCTTAAGGTCTGTGGCTGCTTGGCACACTGACTTTGTGGGCTATGTGTTGTGCGTGTTTTGTTTTGAGGTAGCTTTTGCTTGGATGTCTGCTTTGGAGGTCTCTGTTGCTTAGGTAGATTTTTATTTAGAGCCTCCGAGTCTGTTTTTGTGTATTTATGTGTTTGGTTCGCTGATGTGGTGGGACTATGTGATACTGGAATTGTGTTGTGTGAGGTTACCTTCTCCTTCTGACTGGTTACACCAGTTTTGAGATGAGAGAGCTCAGCCTCCAGTTTGGCTAAATAGTTGCATCTCTCACATATATTTGAACCTGTTTGGAGGAGGAGAGGGTTGTCCGTGTACATGAGACAGTTGTAACATTGCCTCAAAATTCCCAGATTCACCAGCTGGACTGCAGAGGAAACCAGTGACTGACCTTTGGACATGCTAGAGTAATATAGGGAAACTGAATTTAAGATGGACCAGTAGAGGACAGGGTGATCGTAGAGAGTATAAGAGTAAGTAGTGCTTATGGTTTAATAGTGCTAACTTGTAGGATTACTTAATTGGACCAGTGAAGGGCCTTAGAATGAGAATATGGTGTTTAAATTGAGAGATAGAGCAGTTCTGAGGGAAAAAGTGAAGAGCAGACTTTGTGGAGCCAGGAATAGTTTAAACCCAATTAGGCGCTGCCGCTGTTGCGCTATGCACAAAGCAGCAAAACCGCCAAAAGAGGGTTTTAAGAGAGGAAGATGAAGGAGTTTTGGAATTGACCCAAAATGGCCAATAAAACTACAGTTTCAAGTCAGTAACCACTCCCACAGGGGCAGGCAGGCTGCTCAATGTTTTTCACTGCCACTGATCAACAGAGAGACGTCCCTTTAGCCCAAGCAAAAAATGGCCTCAATGAAACTTACAAATAGTTCAAGAAGAGCAAGCCTGTAACTGAACTTTTTTAAATCTCAGAAAAGTGGAAAAAAAGCAAGATTTTTTTTGTTTTTTTTCAGAGATAGCAGAGGTTCACAAGTATCAACAAGTTATAACAGTGTAGTAAATGACCCCACACAAGAGTGCTAGGCCAGATTCAGATAAAATGCAAGTTTTGAGAAAAAAAACGATTTTAAAAATAAGTGCAAACAGGAAATTCAGTAAACAGCTCTAGGTTGTGCTCTAAATACAGTTACTAATGCAGAAATCAAGTTTAACAAGCCAGAAAATGCTCAAAATAGGCGGCTATGCAGAAGAAAACTTAGCAAATAAATAGAGGAAAAATACTTAAAATCTCAAAAGTGGCTCTTTTCTTCTCTCAGCGTTTTCTCCTCTTGGTGGGTGCTTTACCAACAGCCAACAAGCCTGAAAAGACACCAAAACCACGAGGCAACCAGGTGCCTTTCAAACAATACAAATGATAATCTGCATCTTCAGTACTCAATCAGATCTAACATCATTCAATTTTACTGTCTTTATATACACTTTTTTCTTCTGCAATTTGGATACTGTCCATGAGAACAGTCTGTTGTTAATACCATTGGAATTCCGAATTTCTCTGATGTCATGCAGTCTGTCGTTAAGCTACTTCACGTTCTGTTTCAAGGTGAATTATGTGACAATTCAGTGAGTCATCCTTGCAGCCTGGAAGGGAGTTGTTTATTCCCTGCATCTGCATCTCAGGAAATTCCTTATCTGTAATTCTCCTTGAAACTTGTACCAAACACTGAACATTCATATTATATTCAGTTTGGATGCCATTTTTTTCTTTGCTTCTCAGCTAAGAGCAGTTTAACCCTTTAATATATGTATGCCAGCAAACAGAAATGTACATGCATCTAACTGACTATATTTTCCTACATATATTGTAGGAAACAGAAGTGTGCATTAATCTTATTAACAAACAGAGGTGTACATGCATCTATTATTTTCACTACATATATCTATCGTGGTGCAGCAGTTAGCATTGTCACCTCACAGCAAGAGGTTCTCCTGTTCGATTCTCAGCTAGAGCGTCTTCTGTGTGGAGTCTGCATGTCTACCCCACAGTCGAGTGACATATAAAGACATGCAGGTATTGCGTGCATGAATGGGTGTGCCTTCTTTGAAGGTCGGGCATTGGGTTGGCAACTCGGCACTGTAAAAATCCACTGCCAATCATTAGTGGATCGGTGTTCCACTGTGGTGCCCCCCTAACCGGGGAAAAGCCAAAAGACACAACTATATTATATATATATATATATATATATATATATACATATTCTATTAAACAGAAGTATATGCATTTATAAATTTTTAAATATAATAAAAAATGTATATATATATATATATATATATATATATATATATATATATAAACAGTTCTCCCTTTTTTATTTTAAAACAGTTTTTGGTTAGATTATAATTTTTAACAATTCAAAAGGTACAAGGAAGAGCTCTGCATGCAGGATAAAGTCAACCTTTTATTAAAATAAACACTACAGCTTTTCACACGTTTTCGTCTCCAAACAGACTTCATCAGAAATACAAAGCACATTTCCTCAACTGTCTTAAATAATCCAATTAATTAAAAACCCACCAATCAAGGTCTAAACTTTATAAATATTAATACATAACATAAACATTTAAAATATTACCACAATTACTTATGAATAGTGAATTACATATAATGCATAAATACACATGATTAATATAACTCATACCAATATAAATATATTTAAAAATTGTGTAAAAAACTTGTATTAAAAATCGTATTTTATAAAATAAACCATCTAAACCTAAACATCCCATAGCTTCTATGTGTTTATCTAAAGGCAATAGCACCATCTACTGGTCAAAATAAAAGACCAAAAACCACACAGCAAACTACAAATTATATTAAACTAATCTAATATCATTACAGCTTTGCTGCTCTAAGTTTTAATAAGGGCACTACAGATAAATGCTCATTCAAGCCAGGACATCTAGTAGCATCCAGGTTAACCTGCCAAAACAATTCACGGTATTCAAGGCGGGTTTCCCAGGGTCCAAAATTTTCCTTTCCTGGAAGCAAAGACTTCACCTTTAATATTTTGAATCAATTCTCCTGGATAACCTCTCTCCTGAAAGGACAATTGGAGAAAATCACATTCATTATCAAAATCTGAGTCCTGTGAGGTCATTCTACTTGCTCGTATAAATTGTCCTTTCACTATACTCTTTTTTTGAAAGAACGGGTGTGCACTGGTATAGTGCAGATAGGAATTAGAATGTGTGTTTTTATGATACACTTTAGACTTAATACCTCCATTCTCCATTTTTTCTAGTTTCACATCTAAAAAATGCAAGGTATCCCTGGATATGGTATGGGTGAATTCAAGAAAGTCAGTAGCAGACTCAATGTAATTCAAAAACTCATATAACCTAGATTCCGTATCCGCCCAAAAAATACAAATATCATCCAGGAACCTAACACATTTTACCCAACAGTCCCTGTAATCAGACTGAAGTATGTAATTTTTCTCCCACCATGCCAAAACTATGTTAGCATAGGTGGGAGCACAATGTGCACCCATTGCCACACTCTTAATTGGGTGAAAAAATTCACCACCAACGCATATAAAATTATTTTTGAGAACAGATACCATCAGTGTTGTAATAAATAATTATTAATAAAATTATAATTTTTGTTATGATTTATTTAAAACACATTAAGAAACAAAACCTTTAGTTTTCTTTTGATGCAGCAAGTCAAGGCACAGTTTTATACGGTTAACACAAAGATAATAACCATTACTACTAGAACTGGATGAATTATCCAATTTAACAACTTTTTTTTTTTTGAAGACCACCCTGTAAAAATGTCCCACCAGTTATGAGCTGTATCTTGCAATTGCTGAATATGACTCTATACAGTGATGCTCTATACAGTAATTTTAGTGAAAATATTGACAATGCTTGCGGATGTTATTGCAAAGGCATTGCAGCCTTTTTTTGAATAAACCCATATGTCATAAATGTTAAGCTTTGATTTGTTACTATACATACGAATGAGCAGCTATTGTCTCACAGCACAACTCAATAGTTTGGAATATTTCTACTAAAGAACTCCGTTGGGAAGAACTACAAGTTTTGGAGATGGGCCTTTCCTTCATACCTGCTTGTGCAGCAGAGGTAACTGATTATATTTTGGACTTGAAATGCTTCATGAGGACAGTTATGCTGTAGGTTTTATATGGTAATAATGATACTACGAGTGATTTTAATAACAGTTATAATTTAAGTAAGCATAGTACTTTTGTACCTTTTAATCATCCTGTTCTTAATGTCTATGAAAAATTGTGCACAGAAGCATTATATCAAGCCTTCTATGATAGTTCACCTAATAATGGAAACAGTAGAAAGAATAAAGGTTTCTTTAATTTAGATCATAAAGAAAGGGCAACCAATAATGTGTTCTTATTTGACAATCAGTTATATCTCCAAATACATGGTGTAGCTATGGGCACTTCGTGCGCCAGCAGTTATGCTAATATAGTTATGGCAGTATGGGAGAAGGAATTTATAATAGATGGCAATTTTAAAACACGTATAAGATTTTATAGACAGTTTGTGGACGACCTCTTTTTTATATGGGAAGGCTCTCAGGAGCAACTTATACAATGCTTTGACTATCTTCACCATTCATCTGCATTTGTAAAATTTACTATGAAGCATTCTATTAAAAGCATAAACTTCGTGGATGTAACTATCAATGCTACAGAAGAAGGTAGAGTAACTACAGGAATTTTTAGAAAAGAATGTTATAGGAATACCTACCTATATAGGACTAGTATGCACCCATAGCTTCTATTTAACAATGTAATGAGAGGTCAAGGGATAAGACTATCAATATTATGTGTTGAACAGAAAGATTTTGAGGAGGAAATGCTGCGCTTAAAAGACAGATTTACTCAGAGAGGATATCATGGGGATAAGGTGGACATAATTTTAAATCAGGTTAGAGATAGCAAACCTACCAGAGGGAGACCTTATTTTTCACAAATAGCAGATGAAGACAGACATCTAATGACTCACAGAAAATGTAGAAGAAAATGAAGCATGACATAGAATGCAGTTAGATATGCTACTAATAATTATAAGAGATACTGGCCTATCTTAGCAGCAGACCCTGAAATTAGAAAAGTAGTGGGTGCTCAGCCTTCCTTTATTTTTAAGAATATGACCATCATAAAAAGGATGTCATGTTACCCTAATAATACTAAGAGAGAACCAACTAAGGGGGTTAAACCATGTAACAATTGTAATTTTTGTCAGTATATGGAAGTGTCGAAACAGTTTCTTCATCCAGATCTGAAGAAAACCTTTTGGTTTAATGCGGAAGGGACTTGTGAGCAATTGGTTGACCTTGCCTAGTGTTAAACCTGCATGGCTTATTATGTAGGTAAAACAGATAGAAAGTTTAAGTACAGAATTAGGAAGCATTTGTATGATATACATAAACAGGTTTCAACTAATGCATTAGCCAGGAATGTTATGAACACCTCTGTCTCGCATACCTTTAAATTTTATATGGTAGAAAACACTAAGGTTACCAGTAGATTAGGGGACATTAGGAATAAGACTGAAGTAAATGAGACTAAATGGATAGTTAGATTGTGGGCTGATGGAGGTAAGGACTTAATGATAAAGTCCCTATGAAACCTGTTTTACAAGCTAGACCACTTAGGAATTAACATTTACTTCAGTTTTAATGTATTTATATTTGTTTCAATGTATTTATATCTCTTTTAAAAGCTTACTGTATTTTAAAAGGAATCATTAGGCTTACTATTATTTTTTATACACTATTTATATACTGTCTATGTTCATAAATTCATATGATATTTTAGTTGAAAAGCATCTTTCATATATTTATACATTGGTTATATGAATGTTCTTTATATATGCCTTTAAGAAATATATTTTGCAATTAGATTAATTGGGGATCAATTATGACTGGTGTATTTAAATGGAAGCTTGTGGTGTTTTTATAGGTTCATAGGTTCATAGGAAGGTACTAGGCTATCGGCCCAAGGGCCTACTTAAGCCTAGCCAACAAGTTTCCCGGGCTTACGCCACCCAAGAAAGTTATTTTTCTGTGCCACTGTTGAGCAGAGACACAGAAGTGTGCATTTCCTATTTCCCATTCACTCATCAAAATTTTTCTTGAAGAGTGCTAATGAAGACCTTTGCTTGACATAGATGGGTAGCCTGTTCCAGAGTATGGGAAGTCTTTGGGACAGGAATCTCTCCCTCCAGCATGTCCTGTTTATTGTGGTGACAAGGTTTAGGTCCTTAGAGCATGTAGCTCGGAGGGATTGGGATTTCTTTAGGTGTAGCATGCCCAACAGCTCTGGGTTTGACATAGCTTTATATGTTTGGCAGAGATCACCTCGGAGTAGGTGATATGCTATCGAGTAAAGCTGGAATTTTTTGAAATGGTCAGTGTAGGGCATTTGTTTGAGGCTAGTAATCCTCTTTGTAAGGCACTTCTGTGGCCTTTCCAGCTGCTGCAGATGTCTTGTGAGGTACTTTCCAAAAGGGGCGTTGTACTCTATAATGGGTCTGAGTGTCAAGTACGGGGGAACAATGACCTCTTTTTTCCTGGATGAGAACCTTTTTATGATGAGGTGTGCCACATAGAAGGACTTCCAGACTACTGTGGCGATGTGACTATCACATGAGAGACTACTGTCTACCTGGGTCCCAAGGTCTCTTATCACACATTTGGTGTTAAGTAGAGTGCTGCCTATGTGGTAGTTCATGGGTACAGAGTTTTTACCAAAGGAGATGACACTGCACTTTTTGGCATTGAGCTTGAGGCCATGGCTCTGACACCAGGCATCTGTCTCAGCGAGGCCCTTCTGTAGGATATCCACATCATTTGAAGACTTGACTATGGCTCCTAGCTTGCAGTCACCTGTGAATTTTGTTAGCCAGAGGCCTTCTGTGTTAGCCTGTACTTTAGAGAAGTAGATACCAAACAGGAGAGGTCCCAGGACTGAACCCTGTGG
Source organism: Protopterus annectens (assembly GCF_019279795.1). Lineage (NCBI taxonomy): Eukaryota > Metazoa > Chordata > Ceratodontiformes > Protopteridae > Protopterus > Protopterus annectens. Next base: position 439,384,400 of record NC_056741.1, on the reverse strand, counting down.
TACTCCACTCGTCACTGGTTTGAGTTCAGATTTGGAGTCTGTAACTTTTACAGTGTGGGTTCTGTCAGTGAGCCAATTGGTAACCCATCTTGTGACGTATGGATTTATACCTAGTTTAGTGAGTTTAGCTATAATTCCAGAATGGGGGATAGTGTCGAAAGCCTTGGCGAGGTCAAGATAGGCTTTGTGAACCACCTTACCCTCATCTACAGCTTTGGTGACTGCCTCAAAGAAGTCAATCAGGTTCATGAGGCATGATCTGCCTTTCACAAACCCAAACTGTACAACAGGATCTCTGCAGACTTTTGTGCTTTTTGCTTAGTGCTGTATGTGAACACTTAGCAATTATGTTTTAATGTTTTAAAGTTTTAGAAAAATGCAAGTCACCTGGCCTGGCAACCAGTCTTGTTTCTGATTTTGTAAATTTCAGTACCAGTAGCATTTTATTTTCCCAACATTTTTGTAACTATCCATTCCAGCCTGGGAAGCTTTGATTTCACATAAAACAAAATTTCTTATTTGTTTCCCTTTCTTGGCATTCCAAACTCTTTAGACCATAATACATTCCTTAACCTCTTCAGCACTTTCTTTACCTTGAGTCATTTGTTAATACACTTGTGACTTGATATTAGAATACAGTTTTAAAACACTTAGAATTATAATAAGCATTTTTAATTTGCATAACTATGCATAAATGTTAAACTTGTTTTTCGTTCTAGTATTATTTTCCCAGTACAACTTTATATTAGTAATATTACTTTTGTATACCTGTTTTAGGGTCTTTGCTACTTCTGGTGCTATTATACAATTATAAAACATTGCAAAAAAACAAAAGAGATATTGGCTTAATTGGCACAAGTGTAAAACTAATGATATTTGCATTGTTTACATTTGCTGTTGTCTGGCTTTTGCTCTTGTGCATTTTAAACAGATGCACTTTAGATAAAAAGAAAATGCATGCATGTCAGTCTTGTGACCTCATGTCTTTACTGCTTTTAACTACTGTAATTTGATTTTTATGCACTAGAACTGTTCTGTTATTTGAAATGGTGATTTTGAAATTACCTAACAGTTTAACTAAGAGATGCTGCCCCTGTGTGTATGCTACGAGAACAGTGTCATATGTTCTGCTTTACTGGTTAACTGATAAGCATCTTGCTTTAACTGAATGAAAGTTTTACTGCATTTGAAAATAAAAATTTAGAAGCATTTAAGTAAGGATTAGATTCTGCTGTGTAAACTAACCATTTTCTAAACATAGAATAGAATGTTGTAAATTATTTTTGTCAGCGTAGCTATTTGCTGGTTAAGATTTGGAATGTCTCTCTTTAACTCTTTACTAACCAGATTTTTGTTGTTTTGTGATTCTGCACAAGCTGTTTGATATTTCTCAGTATTCTGTTCTGCTGACTCTAAAGTTCTTATGCACTTCTGAAAAAGTGTTTGCATATGTTGATTAAACTTTCTGAACTCATTTTGTCTGTCTTTTAGAAGTTTATTACATTATTTTGTCAATTTACCATGAACCTCATCTCTGTCATCTGTTTTGTACTGTGCAGTGGCTTTATTGCACTTTTGTCTAAAGGATGTAACAAGATGTACAGAAGGTTTTGTCAATAACTGACTTGACTGCTGTTGTAACTCTGAAATTAACATTTCATATGTGGTGACATGGCATAACTATTTAACATCTGGAACTAATGCAAGTGTTTGACCCTTATCTGGTTGTTTACTATTAACAATGGTCTGATCTGTACTTTTATGACATTGCACACAGAAAGCAATTTCATATGACTTGCACAATAAACATTTACTGTCATATCACATATTTTTGTGTTTCAGATACTACTCAAACATAATGCATTGGTATAATTACTGTCAACTTGCCCAAATAAGGTTTTACATTTGCTAATATGATGTTTGTACAACTTCTGTAGTCTATCTAAAATTGATGCATTAATAGTGATACTGTGTTTACTATCCTGTCATCCATACTGTCATGTAACACTCAAAAATTTTCTTACCAAAGTCCACAGAGACACAGTTGGCCAATTCTGATCACCATAGATGGTTTGAAAACTTCTGTAGTTTATTTTCATAACTGACTTTGGAGGATTTTATACAGGATCTCAGCTTCTTCCTGCGGCTGACTAAGGAGTTCCTCCAATCTTGGGATTTTACTCTTTTTTTCTTCCTCTTGTTGGAGAGTTTGTTTATGGCAGGGGACCACCAGATTGGCTTCCTTTTTTTGGAGGATAGCATCTTGGTTCTTTTGGAGATGGCACAATCCATGCAATTGTGTATGTGCTTATACAATGCATTTGTGTAAGATTCAGTAGTCATACCTCTATTTTACATCTGCACGGGTGTCATGAAATTTGCCACTTCTGTCTTAAAAAGCATGAAGTTGGCTTTGGAGTAGTTTTTGATGATGGTTTCTTTAATGGGGGGTGGGATATGGATGTCCAGGGTGATTAGCTTGTGGTCAGATCTGACTAGCGAGGAGTTGACCTCTGGCATGGAACACTGGTTACCCATATTGGTAATGACCAGGTCCAAGATATTCCTGCCCCTGGTGGGGGTGTGGACAAGGTGATCCAAGGCATTGGAATTTATGAATTCCAGAAAACTTTGAGTGAATTAGTTGGTACATGAGTAGTTTTCCCAGTTGATGGTGGGGTATTTGAAATCGCCCATAATTAGGCTATTGGGTTGTACCTTTGCATGTGTGCATTTCTGATAGGTGTCATCATCCACAGTTCCGCGGCATAGCCAGTATCCCCAGTAAATGGCCGTGAGGTGTGCCCCCCCTAGCAAATAGCTGGCAGAGGTGTGATGCGTGCCAGATATGGGATTCATGAAAACTGCCAGGGCTGCCAACACACACATTCATGATAATGCCCTAGGCATTGCACATGACCTGGCAGTTGATGCAGTGGTACCCCTTGTGGTTGATGTAGATTTTACCCTCCTTACCGGGTGGTGCCTTGATGTGTACATGAGTGCAATGGCACCCAGTACCTCAGGATAGTGTGCTACATGGCAGAAGTGTTGCATATTGCTTGTCTTTGCCTCAGGGGTGAGGGGAAAATAAATGTGCTCACTGGCATGTGGTAGCATGGCATCTAGAAACTGTTGGAGTACCTTGGATGCTGATGCCTGTGAGACCCCCATCATGTCCCCAGTTGGTTTTTGGAATGTACCTGTGGCTATTATGCTAAGGGCTACACATACTTTTGTTTCCACTGGGATGGGTTCCCCTCTGTTGACCTTGGGTCTGAGTTGAGGGAGGCCAAGCTCAGTGAGTTCTTGTAGTATGTCCCTGTCACCCTGTAGCACTCTACAATCTCCAGCTCATTTAGCTCCTGGGAGGATACCCTGGGCCTGAACACTCTTCTCTTTCTCTGCCTAGGCCTATTGTCAGCAGCACCAGCAGCAGCATTGACTTTGGCACCCAGCACATGCAGATGTAGCAGACCTGCAGCAGCCCCTAGCATTCTTTCACTTAAAATTCCCAAGTCTGTACTCTAATGATGCAGAATATGAGTTAAGAATCAGAATGTAGGGTGTATGCATACTTTATAGTGATCTGTTGTAGGTGCTGACTGTGTGATTGGCTAACTATGATGCATTCCACCTGCCAAGTACATCATTAAGAAGATTTAATGGCTCTAGTTTAAGTGAAACAGGGGTCCTCAGTAATTAATATATCATTGGCTTTTAGATGCATTCAGCACAGCGGCACACCACACAAACCCATGGAAACAAGTGCCGAGAAGGTAAACAAAGAATAGCAGTTACTGTACATTCTCCCTTGAAAGATCACACTCAAATGGCAGTGTGTTGCGCAAATATGCAGAAACATGCACCCCGAAGGTAAATAAAGCTTAGCAGTTAGTGTACACACTCCCTTGCTGATCACAGTGGAGCATTACATAAACAGGCACAGCTGAGCTCCAATGAGCTTACAAGTCCACTGCCACACCCCTTCTTGATGTCAGCTACCTCTTCTGTGGACACCAACATGGTTCTGTGCCTACACGGAAGGGATAGACGGACACGGATACCCATTTGTGCTAATCAGTAAACCCACATCATTTGCATAGGGATCCATGCACACAGCCTAAAAACTACACTGTTCCAGGCCCTACCACATTAGTAACCACACTATTCCACCATTGCAGATACTCCACACAGGGTCCTATAATACATTTATGTCACATACTATTAAATGTGCATTTTCCACTCATTTGTTTTTTTTTTTTTATTATTTCATAAAAGCATGTTTGTGCATTGTGGCATGCTGCACAAACATACCCAGATCATTAAAAAAAATAAAATTATTTTAACTTATTTCTTTTACATTTTTAGAGACATGATGGATAGTTCTGCTCATTTCTATATGTGCTATGCCATTTCTGTCCATCTACCTATGTTTTTACAGCCTCTGTTGTCTGTCTAAAATCCTATACATGGAATTTTTCCATGTACACTATGGACACCCACACAGGGTCTGCAGGGCAGCCTATCTGCTTGCTGGATTGCTCTACCTCCCTCATTTGCATGAGATTCACCTGCTTATGAGGTGAGTTGCATGCCACAGATACTTCTGTGCTGGCATATGCATGCACATTGCCTAGCTGTGTTTACTGAATTACAAACCTGCTTACTTCTGTGTAAGCAACGTTCCATGATGCCTACACAGTAAAAAAAAAAAACATGTAGGCTCTATTAGCTTACCTCCAGAATGTTTTGATTGCTTTTGTGATAATTGAAAAGAGTTACAATGTAGCCTTTATATATGTTTTCAAGTATGGAGCTCACAACATTGAAGAACCTTTGAGAGAAATCTATGGTGTTAGGTCTGTTGTGATGGCGATTTTGCCATTTGGTGCAAAATAAATACAACAAATATTGGATTTATGCTGGATTGGTGGTGAATTTATCTCAATACTGTACACAACAACACTCCTTTCAAGCAGTTGGTGTTTTGGTGTTTACTGTTTATATATAATATATATATATATATATATATATATATATATATATATATATATATATATATATATATATATATATATATATATATATATATATATATATATGTATATATATATATATATCCATGCTTATGTATAAATATGTGTGTATATATGGGTCTGGTTTACTATCAAAATTTTGAAACACATTCTGTAATGACATACTCGAAAAATAACACTGAAATTGTAAAGATTGAATATGCACAATAACGAAAGGGGTAATTTTGGCAAGTCTATGTTCGACAGTGAAATTACCCAGCACACCCTGTCTTCCAGTCATATCCAACTAACTTTTTTGCAATGGTCAAGCCCTCCTGCACCCCCTCACACCCCATGATAATTATATATACAAAGTCTGAGATCGCACTACAGTGAAGAAATAGATACATTTCCCAATCCCCACAGTACCACAATTTCCAAGCAGAATGTCGACCTCACAACAGTGAATGCACACTGGCATTCACTGTTGTGGAGTCGACCATTTTTGGTTCAGCCTTCCATGAACTGAAAAATAACTTTTCAACCATTCCAGTTTGCATGAATGCCATCTGGAATTTCATAGGTTCATAGGTTGGTACTAGGCTCTCAGCCCTAGGGCCTATACAAACCTAGCCATAACAATTCCCTGGCTATTTCTTCCCACACTATTTACTTCCCTGGACCCCTGTCTAACAGGGCGACTGATGTGATCCCTGGGGTGAATTTCCTTTCTCCCATACAATCGTTAAGGTTCCTTTTGAAGAGGGCCAAAGAGGCACTCTGCTTGACATGTATGGGCGATCCATTCCAGAATCTGGGGAGTCTCTGGGTCAGGAACCTATCCCTCCAGCATGTTTTGTTTATTGTGATGACAAGGTTTAGATCCCTGGAGCGTGTGGCTCTGAGGGATTGGGATTTCTTTAAGTGTAGCATGTCCAACAGCTATGGGTTTGACATGGCCTTGTATGTTAAGCAGAGATTGCCTCTGAGTAGACAATATGCGACAGAGTATAGCTGGAGTTTTTTAAGGCAGTCAGCATAGGGCATCTGCTTTAGGCCTGTGATTCTTTTAATGAGGTATTTCTATGGCCTTTCCAGTTGTTGCAGATATCTTGAGAGGTACATACCAAATGGGGCATTGTATTCTATAATGGGTCTAATGAGAGATGAGTACAGTGGGACAATGACCTCCTTTTTTTTGGATGAAAAGCCCTTAGTGATGAGGTGTGCCACATAGAAGGATTTCCTGACTGTTGTGGTGATGTGGTTATCGAAGGTGAGACCACTGTCCACCTGTGTCCCTAAGTCTCCTATCACACATTCGGTGTTTAGTGTACTGCCACCTATATGGTAATTTACAGATACATGTTTTTTCCCAAAGGGGATAACTATACATTTCTTTGCATTGAGCTTGAGCCTATGGCTCTGGCACCAAGCATCTGTTTCTGTAAGGCCCTTTTGTAGACTATCCACATCATTTGGGGATTCAATAATGGCTCCCAGTTTGCAGTCATCTGGAGTCCCTTAGTGTTGGCCTGTACTTCAGAGAAGTAGATGCCAAACAAGAGCGGTCCCAGGACTGAACACTGAGGTACTCCACTTGTCACTTGTTTAGAGCTGGATTTGGAGTCGGCTACTTTTACAGTGTGGGTTCTATCAGTAAGCCATTTAGCAACCCATTGGGTGATGTAGGGATTAATGCCCAGCTTAGTAAGTTTATCTATGATTCCAGAGTATGGGATGCTGTCAAAGGCCTTGGCAAGGTCTAGATAGGCTGTGTGGACCACCTTACCCTTGTCCATGGCTCTGGATACTGATTCAAAGAAGTCAGTCAGGTTCAGGAGACAAGATCGGCCCTTCACGAACCCAAACTGGGTGGGGTCCAGTGTTTGAAGGTTGCCAATGTCTTTGTTTATAAGTTCCATGATAATATGCTCTATGACCTTGCAGATAAGGCTTGTCAGACTGATGGGATTGTAGTTTCTGGGATCCAAGGTGGATCCCCCTTGTGGAGTGGGATAACAGTAGCTCTGTGCCACTCAGTGGGCATGAAACCTGAGGTGAGGCTATGATTAAACATGACACTTAGGTGAGGTGCCAGTTCATATTGTAGTTCATGTAGTACACAGCCCAGAATGTCATCTGGTCCTATAGATGCTGTATTCTTAGCTTTGGAGAGTGCGTTTTATAACTGTGTGGCCGTTATTACCAGAATTTGGCAATCTTCCGGTATTGAGATGGGCCATTTAGGGGGTGAGAGGGGGTGAAGTTGGCACTGAATCGATCTGCCAGGATATTGGCAATATCCTTGGGATCAATATATTTAATGCCATTCTGTTTTAGCTCAGAGCAGATCTGAACATTGCCATTTAGATTCTTGACATAGTTATAGAATGCCTTGTGGTTGTCTTTGGAATCTTTGGCAATTTTATTTTCGTAACTAGCTTTGAAGGATTTTATGAGGGATCTCAGTTTCTTACTGAGGCTGGTAAGGGAGTTTTTTGCATCCTGGGATTTTCCTCTTTTCTGCAACAGTTTCTTCTTTTTGTTGTAAAGTTTGTTTATGGCAGGGGACCACCAGATTGGCTTCCTTTTTTGGATGAGAGCATCTTGGTTCTATTTGGGATAGCACAATTCATGCATGAGTGGATGTGCTCATACAGTGCCTTAGTGTAGGATTCAGCAGTTGAACTTTCAGTTCCCATCTGCATGGGTGTCATGAAGTTTGTCACTTCTGACTTGAGTAGCATGAAGTTGGCTTTGGAAAAGTTTTTTATGCAGGTTTCCTTACTGGGGTGTCGGGGTGGGATGTGGATGTTAAGGGTAATTAGCTTATGGTCAGACCTGACTAACGAGGGGGTGACCATAGGTGTGGAGCTTCGATTTCCCATGTTGGTAATGACCAGGTCAAGGATATTGGAGCCCCTGGTGGGACTATGGATTAGTTGATCCAAGGCATTGGAATTTATGAATTCCAAGAACCGTTGGGCAAAGGTGTTGGTACATGAGTAGTTTTCCCAGTTAATGGCAGGGTAGTTAAAATCACCCAGTACTAGGGTGTTTGGTTCTATCTTAATATTTTCCAGTATGTTTAGAAAAGTGTAGTGAGAATCTTGGGATATGGTGGGGGATCTGTAGCAGGCTACAATTTGGATTGCAGTCTTACCTAGTGTTAGTTGCACCTGGAGAATTTCAGACACATTGTGTTGGGCAACTAGCCTGCAGGTGTGAATATCCTTGGTGAATATTGACACTCCTCCACCTTTAGTGTTTCAGTCCTGGTTTGGTGGCCGAAAAGTGTGGTAAGAGTTGTAGCCTGGTAATGCAGGGGTGCTCTCTGGAGCCTTGAACCAGGTCTCAGTTACTGCACAGATATAGATGTTTTCCATTTTTAGGAGTGCCTCGAGAGAGTGCATTTGGAGGTTTAGACTTCTAGCATTGAGTAGCATTACCTTCAGATTTTGCATGCTTGTACATGTTACAGTGGTGATTTTGTCCTTTGAACTTTGCTTAAAAAAGGCACTATAGGGGCGGTAAGAGCCTTAGCCAGTAACCTGAATCCCAGGGGTGAAGGCAGGATGCTAGTCAGGGCTAGAGTCATACCTGCCTGGGCCACATGATTTGAGAGCTCTTCCATGTCTCTTTTCATGTAGTCCAGGGAGGTATGTCTCAAGTCATTCATTCTAACATGGGCAATGACAGAGTCATATTTGTACTTGTTGTGGAGTGACTTGAGTGCATGCATTATGTGGCGGATCCTGGCACCCGACAGGCAGCTGACTGTAATTTTCTCCTTGTTCAACCTGGTGAGAGGGACATCAGTGTGCCGGACTATAGAGTCACCTATGACTAAAGTGTTAGGTACATTTTCTTGCCTTAGGGGCTGTTGCTGGGTGGCACACTGGTGTTGTAAACTATGTGACACTTTGGTTGTAATTGGTGTTTGTTTGCGTTTCAGCTCCAGAGGTCCTTGTTGCTTGGGCAGGTTACAGTTAAGGGCCTTTGCATATGTGGATTTAGTGTTGCTATATGTGGGTGTTGGTGGTGTGGATTTAGAAGGGCTACGTGTTGCTTGAGGTGTAGTGTGGGTGTTAACCTTCTCCTCTTGACTGCCTAGCACAATCTTGGGTGGAGAGAGCTTTGCTTCCATTTTGGCTATGTAAGTGCATCTCTCACAGGTTGTAGTGTTGGGTGGTAGGAGGAGAGGGTTGTCTGTGTACATGAGGCAATTTCTGCATTGCCCCAGTATGCCCAGATTCACCAGGTGGACAGGAGAAATCACTGGAAGCTGACCCTTGGACATGCCTGGTTTGGTGCTTTTTTTTTGTAAAGTACAGGAGCTGTTTTCCCTTACCTTAGCAAGGTACTTTGCAATTATAGGCTGTTTAGTGCCTACTATTAATTTCTCATTATTAACAAGGAAAGTTATGTGATTGTATCAGTTTAAGGCTTCCTAGTGCTTTCCAACAAGTATTAGAGAAAGTGCTAGTCACAGGGATGCTTAAAGGTAAGATGAAAAAGAAATGCACACTGCAGTGTGCACTAGAGAAGTTAGATGTGAAAGTAGGTAACATAAGTTTTACTTGTTCAAAAAGTTAAGGTTTAGTAGAGAGTTACTATTTTTAAAACAGCAAGATGGATTGAAAGGGGTGGTCACTTTTGCATTCTGGTACTATGGAATACAGTA